>NC_034604.1:55328117-55408738 GCF_900095145.1 Mus pahari
AGTACCCAAGGAGTTGAAGGGGGCTGCAACCCTGTAGGTGGAACAACAATATGAACTAACCAGTACCCCCTGAGCTTGTGTCTCTAGCTGCATATATAGCAGAAGATGGCCTAATCGGCCATCACTGGGAAGAGAGGCCCCTTGGTCTTGCAAACTTTATATAACCCAGCACCAGGGAAGGCCTGGGCCAAGTAGTGGGAGTGGGTGGGTAGGGGAGCAGGGGCGGGGGGGGGGGGATAGGGAACTTTCGGGATAGCATTTGAAATATAAATAAAGAAAATAATAATAAAAAAAATTTTTAAAAAAAGAGAGAGAGAGAGAGAGAACGTCTAACGGAGTGCCTGGAACATAAGCTCTCAACTGGATTTTAATATCATTTTGTTGTTGTTGTTGTTGTTGTTGTTAAACTGGAAAGCTAGTGTGATAGTTTGTATATGCTTGCCCCCAGGGAATGGCACTATTAGAAGGTATGGTCCTGTTGGAGGAGGTGTGACCTTGGAATAGGTGTGTCACTGTGGGTGTGGACTGTAAGACCCTCATCCTAGTCAGGATTCTGCTAGCAGCCTTTAGATGAAGATGTAGAACTCTCAGCTCCTCCTGCACCATGCCTGCCTGGATGCTGCCATGTTCCCACCTTGATAGTAATGGACTGCCGGGCATGGTGGCGCACGCCTTTAATCCCAGCACTTGGGAGGCAGAGGCAGGTGGGTTTCTTTTGGAGACCAGGCTGAGATACACCAGGCCTTGGACAGCTCTCACCTAGTAGCCATATAGTTCTTTGTTGAGAGCCGAGTTGCCCCCTCTTTCCCAAGGCTGCTCAATACCCTCCCTGCCAAGACTGCTCTATCTCCCTCCTCCCAAGGCTACTGTCCTAAGCTGACACCTGGGAGGTTCCGGGAGGATCCTGGACTCTGAGATTAGCTGCCAGGTGTTCCTGTGTTCCGGAGCAGTGATGCCAAGACTCTGAGAAAATCACAAGAAGTTTCAAACCTGCAATTAGCATCCCCCCATTTGTCCTTCGATCTGTTTCTTGTGATCGTTTCTCAACCCCTCCCCATTCCCCCTCACAGTGTTTATAACCAAACATTCAAACCGGCAATAAATGAAGCCTTGACAACTCTTTGCTTGGCTTCCCTCTTCTTTCCCGCTCACTTCACCTCAGGTTCGTGATCCCCCTTGACCCACGGAATAACTTGTCCCACAGGCCGGGAGATTTCTGAGTTCGAGGCCAGCCTGGTCTACAGAGTAAGTTCCAGGACAGCCAGGGCTACACAGAGAAACCCTGTCTCGAAAAACAAAAAACAAAAAACAAAAAACAAACAAACAAACAAAAATGGACTGCACCTCTGAACCTGTAAGCCAGCCCCAATAGCATGTTGTCCTTTATAAGAGTTGCCTTGGTCATGGTGTCTGTTCACAGCAATAAAACCCTGACTAAGACAGCTAGTATTGTCATTGACCAGGTGGATGGAAAGTTCTCTCTGAATACTTGCTGACTGATTTTGTTGCAACCAACCAAATTCAAGTAAAGGGAGACATAGAATAGTTCATCATGACTGAAGTGCTAATTGTCATCATTGACAATAAGAACTATGAGCCATCACCTGAAATTGCTGCTATTGCCTCAAAAATAGAACTGAGAGATTGGGAGGGAGAGTGGGTCCTGAGGATGTAACTCAATCCAGACATAATGGAGACTGATTCCGTTCCGGTTTTATTTTCACAAGAGCTAATACATTTTTCTCCTCTACCTCCACCTTGGCTTATGGTGCTCTGAATTGGATTTCTGCCACTTGATTAAGACAGATGGTTTTTTAGTCCTTGGAAGGAAACAGGTCACTGTGAGTCAGCACAGGCTAATTTAAAAAAAAAAAAAAAAGCAGGTCACTCCAGACTATCCTCATTCTCTGGCAGTCAACTGCATCAGTAGCTCAAAGGAATGCTGTATATAGCCTTTGTAACCCAGCAATCTGGCCCAGCAAGGCCTTGTGATTCTCTCAGGACATCCTTACGAACAAAAGAAAGATGTGGTTATGGAGGCTGGGGGAAAGGGCATTGAGAGGCCATCATGTGCACTAAAATTGGTAAAAATTGCCAGGCAAGATGCACCCACAGGGACAACGGTGTCATTACTGTTTGTGAATAACCATCTGATTTCAGAGCGCATTTGAGGCCTGTCGCGTAGGAACTAATGTCTGGCACTGTTATCCTGGTCAAAAGCCAGTGCACTCGGCTAGGAAGGTCATAAGCTGTAGTGGGGAACCTACACAAAGCATTTGGGGTTGGGGGGGGGGGTTGTTGTTGTTGTTGTTGTTTTGTTTGTTTGGGTTTTTTTGGGTTTTTTTGTTCTTTTTTTTTTTTTGGTTTTTCAAGACAGGGTTTCTCTGTATAGCTCTGGCTGTCCTGGAACTCACTTTGTAGACCAGGCTGGCCTTGAACTCAAGAAATCCACCTGCCTCTGCCTCCCGAGTGCTGTGATTAAAGGCGTGCGCCACCACCCGGCGCATTTGTTTTGTTAAACGGACACCTTGTCAAACTGTCTCCTAAATATTTATGTTCATGTCCATGCATTAATGTTGCTCCCCAAACTCAGCAAGAGAAGTTTCTACAGCGGGTCAAAGTGGTCAGCTGAGGCTAAGTGACGGCTGAGCCCTAAAATGGGTCATCTATATCACACTGCGCTTTATCTCCTCTACTGGGATCAGGAAACATGGCAGGGGAAGGGGTGGAAAGAGTGTAAGAGCTGGAGGAGGGGGAGGAGCTCTGTAAGATGTTTCTTCTGAACCTGATATGCCTGTTGCATTCACAGACCCACAGCAGCTGTGGATTCCCAGCTTAAGATTAAGATGGTCAACATTCCATCGTGGGTGGGGGAGGGGCTCATAAGGCCCCGCCTTCCGCCAAAGAATTATTGGCAGTTGTTGCTTAGGGAGGGGTGGGGTTTTTTTTCCTCCCAGGGTATGGCTACTGGGTGGTTGCACATGCTCCAGTGGATGTTTCCACACCCATACACATGCAGACAGAACTAATTGAATATCATAGAATATGAAAAAGTAGGGATCGAATATCATTGAAATATGAAAAAATAGGGAGACATGAAAGTAGGGAAGGAATGTGGGGGTCTAAAGAGAGTGGAAGGGGGAGTTAGGTGTGTATATGATCAAGATACATTGTATACATGTGTGAAATTGTGAAAGAGATTTTTAAAATCTGTTTGTTTGTTTGTTTGTTTTTCAAGACAGGCTCTCACTGTGTAGTGCTGGATGTCCTGGAGTTCTCTCTGTAGTCCAGGCTGGCCTCTCAAATTCAGAGATTCACCTATCTGCCTCTGCCTACTGAATGCTGGGATTAAAGACATGTGCCACCACCTGAGTTCTGTTCATTTACCAATATCCACTAATCGCTCCAGTGTTTCCTATCTGAAAGACCCCCTAAGTTCACACTCTTACCTTCTTCCTGAAAGAGTATGACAGATTCCTGACTGGAATCACGGCAGCAGCATGCCATGATCTTTAAAACATGAAAACTTGGACTCATCTTTGAGAGACATCTTTCATAGGGGCTGAAGAGACGGATAAGTGGTTAAGAACACTGGCTGCTCTTCCAGAGGACTCAGGTTCGATTCCCAGCAACCACAGGGCAGCTCACAACTCCAGTCCCAGGGGATCAATAATCTCTTCTTTACTCCTTGGGTACTAGGCACACATACAGGCAAAAATTCATACAAATAAAACTAAATACATAAAATTTTTTAAAATAGATACATCTTGGGATTGGAGAGATGGCTCAGCAGTTAAGAGTACTAACTGCTCTTCCAGAGGACCTGAGTTCAATTCCCAGCAACCACATGGTGGCTCACAACCATCTGTAATGAGATCTGGCACCCTCTTCTGGTATGGTATACAGGCATATATGCAGGCAGAGCACTGTGTACATAATAAATAAATAAATCTTTTTTAAAAAAAAAAAAAGTTACCAAAGTCACTTTCCTGTAGGGGGAAAAAAAAAAAAAGACTCCTTCGAGTTAAGAAGAAAGTGATACAGAAGTGAAAAAGAGCAAAGATACCGCTCTCTCTCCCCCCCCCTTCTCTTCTCTTCTCTTCTCTTCTCTTCTCTTCTCTTCTCTTCTCTTCTCTTCTCTTCGTAAACACATAGTCAGACAGGTGGTATGTGTCTTAACCCAAACTAAACAACAGCTATTTACCCTTAGCCAGACTTCCCTGGCTCTACCTGGAAGGTTGAAAGGGGTAGAGAAAGGAGCCCATACAGACTTTTTTTAAAAAGCAGGTCTTTTTATAGAGCCGTGGGTCTGCCCAGTCTGTCTTCACAACTGCAAGTCCACAGATTTAAAGTTCTTCAGCTTGTCAATAAACAAGCACCAGGCTGTGGACCGTCAAGCTTGGTAAATGCCATGCTGCTTCGGTGACAACGCTCGGACACACCCCCTCCCCATAGTTAAATAAAAAGCCATTGATTTGAGCTGGAGCAGAATCAACCGAGGCACTGTTTGCCGCAGTCATCTGCTGATCTGAGAGAGAGGCGAGCCAGCTGTTGGCGAATCCTGTGCCCTGGCAGAAATTCAACGAGGCCGTGAGGCTGGGCAAGAACGGTGCCGCCAGGTCCCAGTTCATGTCCTCTGCCCTCTCCTTTAAAAACGTGCCGTAAGGTTCTGGCTCCACTAGAAAGAGGCGAGTGACACCAAGGGACTACCTTTGTTAGAGTAGCTGGTACTTTCCACTTTTAGTTTTAGCCCCTCAGTGAACTGAGGGGCTGGAGAGAGGGCTCAGAGATTACGAATGCTCCGCTGCTCTTCCGGAGGGCCTGAGTTCAGTTCTCCCTCGCCAATGTCACTCAGCTCCCAACCACGTGTAACTCCAGCTCCGTGGGAATTGGGAAACATCTGACCTCAGGGAGTCCTTGCACTCACAAGCACATACCTATAAACAGGCACACTCGTACACACAATCAAAATAAATACAAGTACCTTAAAAACAGTGAATGAAAAAAAATATATTTTAAAGAAGTGGGAGGAAGAGGGCTGAGAAAGTAATTTAAAAAAAAAGTGAATGAAGTACTTCGCTGTACCCTTATTGAAGGTATGTCACTGTATCATTGACTTTATTATACTTTCATGTGTACACTTTCGTCTTTGGGGTGGTGTATGTGTGTGGAGACCAGAGATCCCCAAGGATGTCTTCCTCAGCTTCTCTCCACCTTACTCACTTAATTTTTTTTTTTTAATTTGGTAATCTCTCAGTGAGCCTGCAGCTCACCTATATGGTTTAAGGTGGTTGGCCAGCAAGCCTCGGGGATCCCTTTATCTCTGCTTTCTCTGCTTGCCCCACTCCATGGACTGGAGTTACAGACTCCCCGGCAATAACGGCCTTTTTAAGTGGGTGTTGAGGACCCAATTTCTTGTCCTCACTTCTGCAAGGCTTTGCCCGTTTCGCGACCTCTCCAGTCCCACTCACATACACACTTTTTAAAGTTTTCATTTTAGGTCACTTTGGACACAGCCTAATTCCTTCCAAGTCGTTCCTAACTGGCACAGCAGTGTTTGATCGGATTATCGGCATCTGCCCTTCTGTTGAGCATCTACTGCGTGCCAGGTACCAAGCTTTACACTCAAAACAAACTGGAGGGCAATGTACTGGACCTGGAAAAGGGCAAATTGGGCTTCCCAGATCGTCAGGAGGCTGCCTACTTCGCTGCTGGCTGGCTGGCGCTCCACCCACCCCTTCACTCCCCTCCCAAGGAACAAACTGTTCTCACTGTTCTCAGAGATTCTGAGATTCTGCCTGGGTGGGCAGTGAACAGCTCTTTTGCTGGACCACTGACCTCCTGAGGACCAAGAACCAGCACCTGCGCTAGGGGTGCGCGTCTCCACTACCAACTTGCCAGCACGCAGAAGCCACAGTTCTGCTTCGTGGACCCAGTTCTGATAGCACTTTTCTACCGGGCCAATTCTCCCTTCAATCCGTCTTGAATTTCTGATCCTATCTTCCCAGGCCTTGCCGGTCTGCTCAGTTTCTTCGCCAGGACTCTTTACTGTCCTTTGAATCTTTCCTTTGTTTTAATGAATGGTTTCTTACTAAAGCCGCCTCACATCCGAACCAGGCAAAGAGATAATAAACAGAACAGTTACCATTTGCTCTATCTAGCCCAACTTACTTTCCAGGACCTTTCTCCCACCCAGAAAGGGGATCGGGGAGCCACCTGAATCTGGTGGCTCGAGCGCCTAAGAGGCTGGAGACCCAGCACCGTGGGGCCTGGGATCCGGCCACACCCTGCCTCTCTGCCTGCCCCCACCAACAACAACCTCGCGCACCTCATCTGTCCAGCAGCTGTTTCCCCGCAGCCCTCCTGGCGGCATCCTGTCGCCGGGCTGGACTCACCGCGCACGCGCCGGATGCCCTCCGGTGTCACTCGCACCCGCTGGGCTCCGGCTGCCGGGCTCTGGGAAGCGCCACCGTCTGCTGTGCACGCGCAGAGCGCGCCCCCGCCTTTGTCAGTTGCCACTCTAAGGCCAGGTTGTTTTCCGCGCGCGCTCCCTGCGTCATCCAGCCGCCGAGGGCGTTCCCAGACCGCGCCTCCGCTGGTCCCGGGCCGGGCAGCACCTCACCTGCCAACTCACCTGCCGGACTTCACCCCAATACCAGGGCGACAGGTCCGCTCGTGGGCCCTCCTGCTGGCAATGGGTTTCTTCTGTGCTGCGAGCAGAAAGACTGAACTGGAGGGCTGTGTCTTAACTTACTTTCTATTGCTGCGATTAACACATGACCAGAAGCAATTTAGGGAGAGGACCTCGGTGGATGTCAGAATCACAGCCTATTCTCAAAGGAAGTGAAAACAGAAACTCATGCCGGGCAGGAAGCTGGAGGCAGGAACTGAGGCAGGGACCATACAGGAATGCTGTTTANTGGCTTTCTCCCCCGCGGATTTGTTTGTTCAGCCTGCTTTTCTACAAACCAAGGGCTTCAGGTGTGTCACCGTCCACAGTGGGCTGGGCCCTTCCACGGTGATCATCAATTAAAATGCCCTCCACAGACTTGCCTAGAAGCCAATCTGATACAGGCATTTTCTCAATAGATCCTAGCTTGTGTCAAGTCGACCAAAACCTAACCAGCTGAGACTTAAACCTGTGGAGCACAGGTTATTCCGTGAGGTGGAGGGGGATCACGAACCTGAGGTGAAATGAGGGGGGGAAGGGGGGGAAGAAGAGGGAAGCCCTGCAAAGGTGTCAAGGCTTCGTTTATTTATTGTCGGCTTGAACATTTGGTTATAAACACTGGGAGGGGGAGTAGGGAGGGGTTGAGAAAAGATCACAAGAAACAGAGCGAAGGACAAATGGGGGGATGCTGACTGCAGACTTGAAACTTCTTGTGATTTTTCTCAGAGTCTTGGCATCACTGCTCTGGAACACCAGGCAGCTTAATCTCAGAGTCCCGGAACCTCCCAGGTGTCAGCTTAGGACAGTAGCCTTGGGAGGAGGGAGATAGAGCTGTCTTGGCAGGGAACAACCCTGGGAAGGAGGGGGCAACTTGGCTCTCAACAAAGAACTATATGGCTCTCAGATGCAGGCTGTGAAAGGCCTGGTTTTTCTCAGCCTGGTCTCCAACAGAGCACTACCGGTTCTTGCTCCAAGGCTGTGCACATGCAATCTTAGACAAAGCTGCCAGTAGTTTCTTCTAGGACATGAAAATGCTGGTGTTTTATTTCGTATTATTACAGTACCTCTGGGTACTGAAGACTCAGAAGTTAATTCCACAGGTAGGGTCTCGGTTAGCCATAGCCTCCCGTCTTGGACACTGAACTCACAGTTGGAAGAGCAAAACACGATGAAGCCCAGTGTTTCTTATCAAAGTAATCTAAGCTTGTAGATACGGCCCTTCCCAGCTCTACCCTGGAATTTATCTAAAGACAGGATCTCACTATGTAGCAATGGCTGACCTGGAACTCACTACATAGACTAGGCTGGTGTCAGACACAGAAATCTACCTGCCTTTTCCCTCCCAACTGTTGGGATTTGAAGTGTGCACACTGCCCCTGGTCCAGATTTTTGTTTTTTAATAATAATTTCTTGACCTTAAAAAGAAATAATCATCACCTTGCCCCTAGTGACAGTGACCCAGAGATAAAAAGGATTCCCCTTTACTTCTTTCTTCAGTAGTAATCAATCTTTAAAATTTACCTACTTAAAAAATGCATTTGTCCCACGGAGTGGTAGCACGTGCCTCTAATCCCAGCACTCTTGAGAGGTAGAGGCAGGCAGATCTCTGCAAGTTCTAGGTCAGCCTGGGCTGCACAGTGAATTTCTGTCTCAAAACAAACAAAAATACATTTGTCTCATTTAAAATTCAAAAGTGTATTCTTGTGATTATTTCTCATGGATCTTTGGATTTCTTCAGTACCTGACATTCTGCCAAAGACACTGTTAGCACTGAATTAGTGTTTGTTAAGTGGGTGGATAAGAGAGTACAAATTAAGAATTGTGAAATGGCTCAGCAGTTAAGAGCACTGACTGCTCTTCCGGTGTGTCTGAAGAGAGCAATGGTATACTCGTGTACATAAAATAAATAAATAAATCTTTAAAAAAAAAATTGTGAAAGTGAGAGGGGGGAGAGAGAGAGGAAGAGAGGGTGCTGATTTGAAATGGGATAGCAGATATTTTGAGAATCAAAAGACAGCTACCCTTTTCTCTGCCATTTCTCCTTTTTCCTGAGGCATACAAGAAAGACTTAAGGGGAACTCAGAGAAAACTCCCAAACCAGTTATGAAATCAACCGTGGTATTCTTTAGAGACACGTACTATAAGCTGCAAGATGGAACTCCCTGGGGTTAAATGTGTCTAGACATGACGGACTAACAAGACTGCTAGGGTCTTCAGCAGTAACAAAAACTGGTACTGGTTAACTGAAGCACAGAGTGCATTGAAAGATCCTTGGGGGGGAGGGGGGCTCACTGAATCAACAGAGATATAGAAACATGGCTCAGCAGTTAAAAGTGCACGCTCCTCTTCCAAAGGACCCGAGTTTAATTTCTAGCACCCACAATGGGCAGCTTACAACATTCTGTAACTCCAGCTCCAGGTGGATCTGCTGCCTTCCTCTGGCCTCCACATGTATCTGCACACGCATGGCACACAGGCATACAGGCAGGTGTGTGTGTGTGTGTGTGTGTGTGGTGTGTGATAAATCTTAAATAAAACCCTAATAAATCTTAAATAAAAGGGACAAAAGGAAAGGGTCAAGAACCAAGCTAGAAACGTGGGCAGTCACCCACGGAGGCTAGATGCGTGGTTTTTCACCCTGTGGGTGGCAACCCCTTTGGGGGTCATGCAGATATCCCGTATGTCAGATATTTGCATTATGATTCATAACTACCAAAATTACAGTTATGAAGTAGCAATGACATAGTTTTATGGTTGGAGGTCACCACAACATGAGGAACTGTATTGAAGGGTTGTAGCATTAGGTAGGTTGAGAACCACTGGGCTAGATGATCAGATCCATGAAGAAACCACACCCCGGGAAGGATGCTTCTGCTTTAACACTGGCAGTGGGCTATCCCATCAGCAAGCTCTGGATTTGGTGATGAACACTCTCGTAGCTGACCCAGCTGTCATCCTGAGACCAAGTGTTGACTGACATCTTCACTGTAATTCACTACAGTTGACTAAATGCTTTTATGAATTGGCTGTCTCTCTTTGCGTCTATCTATCATCTATCTGTCTATCTATCTATCTATCTATATCTATATCTGTATGTCTCTCTCTTTCTCATCATAGTCTAAGATGAACAGTGTATTACTTTTTTGTTGCTGTGACAAAATAGCTTAGGATAAGAAATTTTATTTGTTCATGGTCTCATAGGTTTAAGTCAGTGACTGTCCAGGGGCATTGTCCTTAGGTCTGTGGCAAGGCAGAAGTGTCATGGAGGAAGTTCATGGTAAAGAAAAGCTTCTCACCTCCAAGAACTCAGGAGGGAGAGGAAAAGGAAAGAGCAGAGATTCACCCCTCCAACTAGCCCCGACCTCCTGACACCCCACTCTCCTATGAACTCATCATTGGATTGATCCATAAAGGAGGTCAGTGTTCTTGGGGCTCCATTTGCCCCCTAATAAACACAAAAGTGTTGGTTTCGTATTGTCTTAGTTACTTACTAACTGGTACGATTAAAAGATCCCAACAGAAGCAGCTTACAGGAGAAAGGGTTTGTTTAGGCTTACTGTTTCAGAGAGGTACAATCCATGGTGGTAGAAAAGACATGGCAGCAGGCAGGGAAGGTGAGGTGGCAGAGCAGAAAGATGATTGGTTAAAAAAATACGCCTGCACTCAGTAACCAAAGTATGAGCAGGAAGCGGGGCCAGGCTATAAAGCCTCAAGGTTTCCAGTAACTCTCTAGTGTTTGCCGACAAGGCCTCACCTCCTAAAGGTTCCATAGCCTTCCCAAACAGCATCACCAGGAGGATGTGTGTGTGTGTGTGTGTGTGTGTGTGTGTGTGTGTGTGTGTGTCTGTGTCTGTGTCTGTGTCTGTGTGTCTGTCTGTCTGTGTCCCCAAACATGAACACTTATAGTGGGGGACCATTTCACATCAAATCACTGCACATGCTGTGATCCTGCAGATACTCATTTCCAGGCAGTACCTTTACAGTGTTCCGCAGAGTCCACCCACAAACCAGGCCCAGTCTTCCCTTTCTCGATAATCATATACAAAATCACATATACATAGGCATATGCTTGGGGGTGGAAGAGGCTGTAGCAGGAAAAGGATCCATTGCCATTTGGGCCACGTCTTCATATAACTCATCCATGCCTTCAGGATATACTTGAGCCTGGGCATGGATATAGCACATCCATTTAAAGATGGATTTGCTTCTGTGCTTTTTGCTGGAGGTCTCGGAAGTCCCTTCAGCTTCTTTATATCGGGGCCACACCTTGTAGGGTGCCAGTCACACGGAGGTGGGTCTTCCCTGTCACTTATTCATCTTTAGAAATACTCTCACAGATATACCTAGAGGTGTGTCTCCTAGGTGATTGGGGATACTGTCAAATTATCAAGCCCAAGCATCACATTAGTGAGAATGTTTCTAAGGAGAAAACATGTTCTCAGTGACCTTCAAGAAGTAAAAAGAACGTATTCATCAGGGTTCTCTAGATGGTGACAGCCAATCTATGTATAGACACAAGAAAGACAAAGCTGGGGAGGGAGGAAGGGAGGATGAAAGATTAATTTCAACAGTTTGGTTTACGCAACTGTGGAGATTCTGTGAGAATGAAGTCTTCCGTGTATGCCAGTAGGCTCAGGGCTTGGGGAAGTGTTAAAACTTGTAGTCCAAGCTGTCTCCTGATACAAGTGTTTCCAGGTTGGTAGAGGTCAGTCTTTGTTCTTTTGGGGACTTTGTCTGTGCTGAAACTTCTTTTCAGAGACCAGGCTGGCCTTGGACCGGTAGAGATCAGCCTCCTTCTGCCTCTAGAGTGACTTTCAATGGTGTGCCCCAAAGCCTGACATCTCCTTGAGCAGGACTTCTCAAGCCTTTTCCATTTGTGACCCTTTTGTCCTAAACTCCCAGATATACAGATTTCCCAGCCCGCAGGACAAGTTATTCCGTGGGTCAAGGGGGATCACGAACCTGAGGTGAAATGGGAGGGAAAGAAGAGGGAAGCCAAGCAAAGAGTTGTCAAGGCTTTGTTTATTGCCGGCTTGAATGTTTGGTTATAAACACTGTGAGGGGGAATGGGGAGGGGTTGAGAAAACAATCACAAGAAACAGAGAGAAGGACAATGGGGGGGATGCTGACTGCAGACTTGAAACTTCTTATGATTTTTCTCAGAGTCTTGGCATCACTGCTCCGGAATACCAGGCAGCTAATCTCAGAGTCCCGGATCCTCCCAGGTGTCAGCTTAGAACAGTAGCCTGGGAAGGAGGGAGATAGAACAGTCTTGGCAGGGAGGGTATTGAGCAGCCCTGGGAAGGAGGTGGCAACTCGGCTCTCAACAAAGAACTATATGGCTCTCAGATGCAGGCTGTAAAAGGCCTGGTTTTTCTCAGCCTGGTCTCCAACATACAGATATATAAAATAGTGTTATAAAACTGAACACATGTTAATGAACAAATCATAAAGAAATTTACTTTAAGGGCTGGTGAGGTGGCTCAGCAGGTAAGAGCACCCGACTGCTCTTCCAAAGGTACAGAGTTCAAATCCCAGCAACCACATGGTGGCTCACAACCATCCTTAACAAGATCTGACTCCCTCTTCTGGAATGTCTGAAGACAGNTTTAAAAAAAAAAAAGAAATTTACTTTAAAACAATTCTTTGGTATACATTTTATTCTAAAGACAGGAAGGGAGGGAGGGTCTATTCTGACTTCTGGTTTCAGGAGGTACACACTGTCATGGGAAGGAAGGCACAGCAGCAGGAACAGGAGGCTAGATGGTCACACCATAACCACAGTCAAAAGTTAGACGGTGTAAATTTTAATAATTTAAACCTCATATCCTTCACTCTTGACAAAAGTGCATTTTTATGGTGATAAGTTTGATATTCTTATTTATTTTACATAAAGAATTCAATTTGAGGGGCTAGAGAGATGGCTGCAAAGATTAAGAGCACTGGCTGCTCTTCCAGAGGATCCCAGTCTATTCCTGGTACCCACATAGTAGCTCACAATCATCTGTAATAGTTCCAGGGCACCTGATGTCCTCTTTCGGACTACTCAGGCACCAGGCATGCACGTGATCCACAGACATACATGTAGGCAAAATACTCCCACACATCAAATATAGTGAGTAAGTCTTCTTACAATTTTTATTTTTATTTTATTTATGTATTTATTTATTATATTTATATGGGTACACATAGCTGTTTTCAGACATACCAGAAGAGGGCATCGGATCCTATTACAGATGGTTGTGAACCACCATGTGGTTGTTGGGAACTGAACTCAGAACCTCTGTAAGAGCAGTCTGTGCTCTAAACTGCTGAGTCATCTCTCCAGCCCCTAAAAATTTTAATAAATGCTAAATTCTAATCAGTAGGTTTCTGAGGCTACCTTCTGGACCTTTAATCATTGGGCTGATGTTGAAAGATAACTTAGAGATGAAGAGGAACCAAATTTCTGGCTGTTAAGAAAAAAACAGGGTCCTGGAGTTAGGAGTATACAAATTGAAGAAGAGGAAGAAAGAAGAAAAGAAAAAATGGGCTGATGAGATGGCTCAGTGAGTAAGAGCACCCAACTGCTCTTCTGAAGGTCCGGAGTTCAAATCCCAGCAACCACATGGTGGCTCATAACCATCCGTAACAAGATCTGACTCCCTCTTCTGGAGAGTCTGAAGACAGCTACAGTGTACTTACATATAATAAATAAATAAAGAAAAGAAAAAATATATATCTATCTATTGCTTAAATTCATACAAATAGAGACAAACCAGGAGTTTTGAGCACACCCAGCGCCCAGATCTTGGCTTCTAAATAGCATTCCTCATTAAAGGAGCCAGGTCTCTTGGAAGAAGGGGCTGGTAAGCCTAGAACAACTTGTTTTAGTTTGTTGTCCTATTCCTGCAATAAAACAGTGGTCAAAAACAACGTGGGGCAGGGGATTGTTCAACTTGTCCTACGTTTTACAGTCTGTCACTGAAGGTAAACTATGGCAGGAACTCAAGGCAGGAATCTGGAGACAGAAACTGAATCGTGGAAGAACTCTGTAGGACCGTGAGAGGCAGCCTGGTTTCTAGGTTGAGCTACGCTCCTGGACACCAGACTCACGACAAGAGGCCACAGCTCTCCATAGGTCTGTGACCATCAGTCAGTTAAGGCCAATGCCCCGAGCCCCTCCACAGGTAGAGGACATGACCTATGGTTGCCTCAAGACAGATCTCCATTTTAATGAAGTACCTAAAGGCCAATAAACTCTCCTTCCCAGACACTCCTCCCTGCAAAAGGTATTTAACCTCAGGCCCTCCCTGAGAAAGTAGGGTACGGTTTACTCATCAACACTCGCTGCCATGACAATAAATGCCTTAAAACCATGGTCTTTCTCTGTTCATCGGGATCCGCCATGGGGAGCAATGGAGCAAGTCTCCCCCTAAAGAGTGGGTTGCCTAGTATCCCACAGAGGCCCCTCAGCGCTCCCAGCTACTGCCTCCACCAAGCCAAGCTGCCCGCTGAGCAAGCAAAGGACTCTCCTCCCCGTGGGACCCAGCCGGAGCTCTCCCCTCTTTCCCCTTCATCCCTGGGTTAGATCCAGCCTGCGGCCCCCCACTCCATTCTCAGCTCTTCCGGGCCTCCCCAGCAGCGCCTGAGTGCCCAAGAGTCTGGGAACCAGACTGCCCGGCCGGCCTCCCTCCGTGCAGCTCCGGCAGTCCCCCCCCCCCCGCCCTCCCGAACCTCAGAGTGTGCTCCCCAACGCCCCCAAGCGGTGTCCCGCGGTTTCACATAGCCTCACAGGGTAAGCTCAGTCAAAACTTCCTGCGTCCTGCCTCCGGAGTAGCCCGAGTCCAGGACACCCCATAACCTAACAGAACTCTACTTGTTAAATTGCTTCTCCCTTTCCTTTATAGCCTAAGCCCATCTGCTTAGGAATGGCACTGCCCACAGCGGGGCGGGGTCCTCCTACAACAAACAGTAATTAAGAAAATCCTCACTGGCGGATGGTGGTGGCGGCGCACACCTTTAATCCCGCGACTTGAGAGGTGGAGGTGGGTGGATCTCGGTGAGTCAGAGGCCATCCTGATCTACAAAGCAAGGTCCAGAACAGCCAGGGCTATTATACAGAGCTCTGTTTCCGGGATGGGAAGAAGGGTATGTGTGGAAGACTATACTAGAATGATAAAAAGAGTTAACTTGCAAGGGTTTCCTGGCCAATTCTAAGTTAATTTATCAAAGTAAATATCAACAGTTAATGATAAATCAAGTAAAATAATAATCTAGGACCCCCGACAAGACGGCTCAGTAGATAAGAGCTCTTGCTGTTCTTCCCGAGAACACAGGTTCGGTTCCCAGTACCCGTGTCAGGCCTTTTACAGTGGCCTGTAACTCCAGCTCCAGCCGATCTAACACTGCCTTCAGTCCTTAGAAATCTCGCACACATAGCACACACTCACCCAGACAAGCACATGCACATGTAAATAAAAATAAGCATTTAAAACAATAATAATCCACAAGCCTGTACTGATATAAATAACAGGATGAATGAAGAAATAAATAAAGACTGGGAAAGCTGTTCCTTACATCTAAAAGCGCCCCCAACATACATGAATCGTCTGTTGGAAAAATCCTTAGGGGCCGGAGAGATGGCTCAGCGGTTAAGAGCACTGACTGCTCTTCCAGAGGTCCTGAGTTCAATTCTCAGCAACCACATGGTGGCTCACAACCATCTGTAATGGGGATCTGATGCCCTCTTCTGATGTGTCTGAAGACAGCTTCAGTGTTCTCAATATACATGAAATAAATAAATCTTTTTTTAAAAAAAGTATTTAAAGAAAAAGGAAAAGAAAAGAAGAGAAAAGAAAAGAAAAGAAAAGAAAAGAAAAGAAAAGAAAAGAAAAGAAAAGAAAAATTCTTGAAGGATGTGCTGTAGTAAAAGTTTGATGTGAAAGGGGGTCAAAATATCTTGCCAAGCTGGGTATGGTGCCAGAGGCCTTAATCTCAGTCACTGGAGAGGCTGAAGCAGGAGGAGCACTAATTCAAGGCCAGCCTGGGCTACAGAGTGAGTTCAAGGACAGCCAGGGCTACACAGAGAAACCCTGTCTCAAAAAAGTAAAAAAATATGGGCTGGCTCAGTGGGTATGAGCACTGACTGCTCTTCCGAAGGTCATGAGTTCAAATCCTAGCAACCACATGGCGACTCACAACTACCTGTAATGAGATCTGATACCCTCTTCTGGTGTGTCTGAAGTCAGCTACAGTGTACTTATGTATAATAATAAATAAATCTCTTTTTTAAAAAAAGTAAGCCGGGCGTGGTGGCGCAAGTCTTTAATCCCAGCACTCGGGAGACAGAGGCAGGCAGATTTCTGAGTTCAAGGCCAGCCTGGTCTACAGAGTGAGTTCCAGGACAGCCAAGGCTATACAGAGAAACCCTGTCTCGAAAAACAAAACAAAACAACAACAACAAAAAAGTAATAAATAAATAAATAAATAAATAAATAAATAAATAAATAAATAAAACAAAGCCAGCCTGAGCAAGTTAGTAAAACCCTGTTTCAAAGAAAAAAAGTAAAAAGCACAGTGGGCACATGTGTGCCTAAAGCATAAGGCTCTACACTCAGTCCTCGGTACTGAGGGCTCTACACTCAGTCCTCCCTACTGAGGGCTCACCTCTTAGAGAGCAGGTGGAGGTGGGGAAGGAGGATTACCCCACTTACAAGTTACAAAAGCAAAATGTTGTCTTTGCAGGGAAATAACTGCAGGCACCACTTTAACCAAAATCTAATCTCAAGAACACTGAGGTGTGCTGGCAGCATGTGACAGGGATAGGACACAAAGGAAACACAGAGTTGCTGCAAACTTGTTCCTGCTCCAGGTTTATAACCTGGATGTACTTAGGAGGAACTGTAAAATAAATGCAAATTAAAGGCCATTTTGCAAAATAACTGGCCTGCCATCTTCAGAAGTGTTAATTCAGAGAAACAAAGAAGCCAGGTGTGCAGGCACACACCCGTAATCCTGACACTTAAAAGGCAGGTATAAGAGAATTGCTGTAAGGCCAAGCACGCCTTGGTAAAGAGAGTGAGTCCTGAATCAGTCACAGAAGACTGCATATCAAAAAGAAAACAGAACAAAGAAAATATACCCATAAACAAAGGCTAAAGAATCCAGATTGAAGAAAATGGATAGGACGGAAAATAATGCAAGGCAGTTCTTGATGCTGACTTGGATCCTGGAGTGTGGGAAAGTGGCTCTATTGGGACAACTGAAGGAGCTTGAATACAGACTGAGCATCAAACAGCAGTACTGTGTCAACATGACATTTCTTGATTTTTAAAAATGTATGGTTGGAGAATGGCTCGTGGGTTCAGAGAGCTTTCTGCTCTTCCAGAGGACTTCGATCAGGCCCCATCATCCAATCAGGTAATTCACAAGTGCCTTTAACTTCAGTCCACGGTCTCTGATGCTTCCTTCCCTCTGGCCTTCTTGGGCACCTGCATACATGTGACATATATGTACTTAGACACACAGACAGACACACACACACATAAATTAAAAAAAAATTAAGAAACTAGGGTTATCTCTTTTGCCTCTTGCTTCTCTCTCTTACCCTCTTGGGCTCTTCCCTTCCCCCTCTCTCCACATGTTCAGGGCCAGCCTCTGCTTCTCTACTCTCTCCCTCTCCCTCTCCCTCTCCCTCTCCCTCTCCCTCTCCCTCTCCCTCTCCCTCTCTCCCTTTCCCTACCTCTACTACACTTTTAACTCCCCTCCCCATGCCCTGAATAAACTATTCTATACTAAAAAAAAAAGAAAGAAAGAAAGAAAGAAAGAAAGAAAGAAAGAAAGAAAGAAAGAAAGAAAAGAAAAAGAAAAAGAAAAGGAAAAGAGATAGAAAGAAACTAGGGTTATAAAAAGATGCCATTGCAATTGGGAAATATACAGAAATATTTAAGGATGCAGCATACAGGTATACATGATTAGAAGCTTATGTATATACATATATATGCATATATTCATAAAGCTAGAAGTAGAATGCTATGCAGTTCTCAGCAAGTAGTAGTCCTGTTGGCATCTTGTAGTCAGTAAAGTGGCCCTTGACATGAGACAAAAGGAAAATGAATTTGAAAATCTCACAAACTGGCCCCTCTTTGTGACTTTGGATGTATTCACTAGTATTTCTGGGACTTCATTTCTTGGGTAAATGGAGTGTAAAACCTATATATCTTTTCTTTGTTTTTTTGTTTTTGTTTTTGTTTTGTTTTGTTTTATTTTAAGACAGGGTCTCACTATGTAACCTTAACTAGTCCAGGACTCACTAAATAGACCAGGCTGGCTTCAAACTCAAAGAGAGAGACACCTGCCTCTGCTTCCTGAAAAGCATGTAGTACCACACTCTGATACATCTATATGTCTTTCCCAGAGTTGATTGACAAAAAAATGAAATAATGTATAAGAAAAATATAAACTTCAGAATGCCCAAATGGAGAGATCACATAACCATCTCATAGTATTTTGTGGGATTTACTGAGTTTATACTAATTCTAAGACCATAGACAAAATGGCATTTCTTACTCAGATCATCTAAATCTAGACTGGAAACCTCCTCAATATGGGGGTGTTAGAGCTTTATCACCTGGTATAGTGACTGGACCAGAGTGGTACCCAGCAAATAATGCCAGTACACATGCCTAATGGCTGCCCCTCTTAGTGGCCACCGAGAAGGTTAAATACATTTTAATTTCTCTTAGTCACCAATAGGCTTCTGTTATTCAGGAATAGATGTGATGTTGTGGATAGAGAGAGTACTGACTGACCTGGGAATCTGGAAAACCTGCTCAGCTACGACTCTGAATTTGTCCTCTATGTCCCTTGCTCATTTCGTCACAAAATACAAATAGACCTGACAGTCATTCTCATCGATCACTGTCTACAGAGAGACAGGATGCATTACACAGTGAGTATGACACATTATGATGTCATTATATAAGAGGAAGAAAGGATTCTTTGCAGCATGTGTTGTTCTGCACATAATGTTTAATTGTTCTCTGACATGGTCTTTTCTCGCCCTCCATGTTCTATAAACATCATAGTTGTTTTTTTTTTCAGAGTGAGTTCAACACTGTATATTTCCTCACTGGTTATTTTCTTCTCTGTGACTGGCAAATGCCTGGTTCTGTGCATTTAATATTTGACTTCAGATGCGGCTAGGCAATCTAAGTCACAGTATGACAGTCATAAAAGACTGACTATAGTAAATGGCCACAAGATGGCAGCATTGTATAAATATTGAAAACCAAGACAGGCTTCTTGAAGACTCTTTGGTTGTGTATTCTAGACTCTTTTAAGGAGATGCCTGGTTTTGTAGCTTCTTTTAATTATGATATGCATTTACAGTTTCCTTTTTTGATATATTTTGCAATCCTGAAATGGAGGGACTTAAGTAATAAAAAGCCTGTTCTTCAACATGAAGAAAAAAAAACCTGTTTAAGTAGATGAGCCTCAGCTGTCCTATCAAAATATTTTAAACAATGACAATTTTTTCCTATGCAATATTTATGGCATATGCTAATGTGTATATGAATAATATTGTAGATGGGATGTAATTTCAGATACTTTAATCCCAGCACTCCAAAGGTAGAAGCAGGAGGATCTCTATGACTTTGAGGCCAGCCTGAAATATATAGTAAATTCCAGGTCAGTATTATATAGTAATTTATATAGTAAATTCACATTTACTACAATGTGAGACTTTACTTTTAAAAATTCATATATAATGGTAGCATTGTATATATTTTTGTAAATATTGTAAAATGAGTGAAGTAAGTTATGGTTGCCTTAGCATGGAAAAACATCAATCCAGCTAAATGTCATGTAAAAATCCAATATTATCTCGTCGAGTAGAAGATAGGTTCAGAAACCTTTAGAATAGCTTGGGAATTCTTATTTCTGTTCCCTGTGACACACTTGAGCACCTTATAAATACCCTGTCAACAGGAGCTGTCTCCATGAAAAGTGAGTCGTGGAAATGTCCTAATTGCTGACCTTTCTCATTCCAGATATCAAACAATAATCGTGACATTCGTCTTTTAGCTGGCAGCCTATCCCCTCCCTCTAAGAGGTTAGAGAAGGCCACCTTTGGTTTGTTGAATTGTCTAATAATAACTGCAGCAGCACATATTTCTGGGAGGTTTATGGCTGAGACAAAAAGTGCTCCCCCATATCCTGCTTCAACAAATGCAGAGCGACAAGCCTTTAATCTCAGGTGGGAGGGAGGCAGAAGCAGGCTGAGCTCTGAGTTCAGACTACTCTACAGAGTGAGTTCCATCTTGAAAAACCCTGGATCCATAGATGATAGATAGGTTTATTTCAATATAATCGGATATTTTGTCTTGGTGGATTAGGACCCTACAATCCAAACCATCACCACCAAGACATGCACATGGCCACTCTGGCTCTGATCACTGCCCTGCAGCAAGTCTTAGCTGGCCCAAATGGAGCAAGTTATTCCATTTCCTGTGATAACCATCCATGCCTCCAGGCCTCAGCCTGGCAAGTTGAGAGTTAACAGGATGTGGCTTTAGGACCAGCACTCCTCAGGAATGGTAACTCATGAGACTCCCAATTTAGTCTGACAAAGAAAAGTGGATTACTAAAGTGAACCGTGAGTCACAGGAGCACAGCTTCAGGCCCTTGCTAGTGAACAATGCAGAGGGAGAGGCCGGGAAGGACCAAAGAAAGGCACAGAGAAGATGCAGAAACTCCAGAATTTAAGGACGCGTCTTCCTAGTAAAAATAGCTAACTTGAACACCCGCAAACTGCCCGGCAGTACAGCAATAAATAAAATAAATAAAATTAAATAAAACAATTAAAAATATAATTCGATAATATAAATATTATCCGGTTGATCTAACCAGAATTGTGGGAGAATGAGAGAGAAGGCCAATCCGTGAAGGCACATTGTCTTTTACTACCTGATGCTTAAGTCGGGTGGTCAGCAAGGACGTAGTGATGTGCGCCTTCTTGTTAACAGTCAGGATGTATTTCCAGCTTTTGTGCATTCTACTGCGGAATGTTCATTTCAGACAAACAAGTCAACGCCTCCAGTATTGTTTCAGAGTGATCCAGAGAAAAACGGGAGAGGCTTGGCTGGATCTTCACTATTGAATTTCATTACTTTATTGTGTTGGGTGGTATAAGTCATTTCTCCTTTTGCTCTAAATTAAGCTTTTTTTTTTTTTACGCAAAAAGGGAGGAAGGCTTTTAGAGATTATTTAACCTTGTGTCCCTCTCCTATCCTCAGAAATAGCTATTCTGAAAACTAAGTTGTACTTGCTGTCTTTCTTAAATATCCTGAAAAGGAACGTGCCTTCCAATCCCTTCTAATTACTATTCTGCTACTGTAGTGCCTGTCTGAGGACCATTTATTGTTTGTTTGGGGTTTGGGTTGGGTTGGGTTGAGTTTTTTTCTGTATAGCCCTGGCTGTCGTGCAACTTACTCTGTAGACCAGGTTGGCCCTGAAATCAGACATCCATCTGCCTCTGCCTCCCAAGTGCTGGGACTAAAGGTATGAGCTACCACCTCTAGCCCCTAGGCTTTAGCTACAGTAATATTCATTATAGCATTGTTTGTTTAGACTAGGAAAGTCTGGAAAACAACAGAATATTCAGTTGGAATTGGTTCGGCATTCCATCACTACATATTTCCATAGTCGTTAAGAGTAATACTGGCCGGGCAGTGGTGGCGCATGCCTTTAATCCTTGTATTTAGGAGGCAGAGGCAGGCAGATTTCAATGCCAGCAGCCTGGTCTACAGAGTGAGTTCCAGAACAGCCAGGGTCTATACAGAGAAACCCTGTCTCGAAAAACTAAAACCAAAAAAAAAAGAAAGAAAGAGAGAAAGAAAATTGAACATATGTGCACACACATATACTTGAAATTTTAAAGTCTTTAAAATATTGAAATGTGAGTTTTATATAAGCTAAAGGGGCTAATGGGTAAGTAGAGAGGTCTTAAATCTATATCATTTGCCCACTGAGATATGCGTAAGAAGCTCTATTAGACGTTCTTACCAAGTTCAGAGCCCAACAGGGAGTAAGGAGCTCACAGAACTATAAAATAGTCCTAAGAGTTAACGGGTTTCTTCAATATAATTTTTTTTTTAAACTGTGTACTGTGCCCTGCATTTACATCATTTCCAGCCTTCTCTCCTTATAGATCCACCCCTGTTGTCCCTCACTCCCTCACAACCGTATTCTATATACACACATACACACTCAGGCATATGTATAATAGAGGTCACTTATACATGGCTGAACATTTGGGATTGGATAACCTGTCAGGGAGCTCCACCCCAGAGAAGACTGACCCTCCCTCCCGTAGCAGCCATTACTTGCCTTCATCTAGAGGTGGGCACTTGAGATTCCCCACATCCATGTTGGGTATTAACTAGTGTTATCATTGTGATGGTTTGTGTATGCTTGCCCAGGGAGTGGCACTGTTTGGAGGGGTAGCCTTGTTGGAGTGGTGTCACTGTGGGTCTGGTCTATAAGACCCTTATCCTAGCTGTCAGGAAGCCAATCTTTTCCGGTTTGCTTTCGGCGGAACAAGATGTAGAAGTCCTGCATCATGCCTGCCTGGACTCTGCCATGCCTTGATGATAATGAACTGAACCTCTGAGTCTGTAAACCATCCCCAGTTAAATGTTTTCCTCATAAGAGTTGCCTTGGTCATGGTGTCTGTTCAAAGCAGTAAAACCCTAAAGTAAAGTAGTCACTGAGCTGGGTCTTGTTTAAGTGACCGTGTTGTTAAGATTTCGTGGCAGTAACTTACTGTCGTATATAGAAGACACCATGTCATAATCTACATTAACAAAATCCTCTGAACAATGTAGTGGGGGAGAGCAGAGACCAAGAAAAGAGAGAAAGAAAGGATGGAAGAAGGGAGGGAGGGAGAGAGGGAGGGAAAGAGGGAGGGAGGGAGGGAGGGAGGGAAAGAAAGATAAAACTGCTGTTAGTGTCAAATGCTGAGAAACAGGTTGAGTAGATGATGATTCTGACCCAAAGCATGTATCCAGTCTTCTGGGGTTTTCAATCCCTCCATTGATTCCTGCATCTGATACCGACTATCCTGTGTGTGTGTGTGTGTGTGGGGGGGTGATCCTCCGCACCTGGGGCAGGACTTGTTGTATTTGTTCTAAAGGTGTTGCAGTTTTCTACTGGTTTGTTGGTTTGTGATCCTAGAGATGGACAAGCCAGCTTCTGTTTTTTGAATGCACCTCAACTTCTTGGGTTTGCTCTAATTTTACCCAAAACACACTCTGATTACCAACCAGGGAGCTTTTCCTGAGGAACACTGACTTTAAAAAAAGCAAAAAACAAAAAACAAAAACAAAAAAACAAACAAACAAACATAAAAACCAACTGTAGCTGCTTAAAATCTAGATTTACCCACAAATACAGATGCAATTACCTGGACACGATTGTTCAAATTTGTGTTCTACTCTTTTTCAAAACTTCTCTCTTGCTGGGCAGTGGTGGCGCACACCTTTAATCCCAGCACTTGGGAAGCAGAGACAGGCAGATTTCCGAGTTCGAGGCCAGCCTGGTCTACAAAGTGAGTTCCAGGACAGCCAAAGCTACACAGAGAAACCCTGTCTTGAAAAGCAAAAAAAAAAAGTCTCAATAAGATGTGTGAAATTACATTAGTAGATGAGAAACACGCACTACTCTTCTATAATTTTGTGGAATGTTTTGCTAGATTTGTACCTATCTAAATCCAATTTAGTTCTCCCTACCACACCAACTGAGCATTTATAACCCTCCACCTAAGATGCCTTGTGTGTGTGACTCTCATGTATGCTATGGCCAATCCTAGTTTGCTCATCCTTCGGAACTCCTTGCTAAGCCCTAGACAGACAGTGTCTAACTGTTGTACCAGTTTTCAAAGTGGGTTTTTTTTTTTTTTTTCATCTTTCCTTGATCTGGAGTGATGGTTCAGTGGTTTAGAGCACCCGGAGATCACCCACATCAGATGGCTCTCAAGCACCTGTGACTCCAGTTCATGCAATCCAGTTCCCTCTTGCATCCATATATGTGGTGCACAAAAAAACCCATGCACGCGCGCGCACACACACACACATGAAATAAAAATACATCTTTTTTTCATTTTAATGTTTATTTTAGGGTTGACTTAAATTTTTTACAACTCAGGCTATATTCCTGTTTCATAACACCCAAGGGAGCTTTTGTAAACCTTAATTTTCACATTCAATTTTCAGTAAAAATTTTGTACCTGAAAATATGGTCAAGTCCTGTTTCATCAGTTTTAAATAAAAAATTACCTTAAGTTTTAAACAACGTCGGTTTTATTTTGTAATACTTATTCGTACCGTTTGCATTAATATTGTACGTCTCAACATGAACCAAGACGAAACTCTTTCTTTGGGGATGGGTCTAACACGTTTTACTATGCGCAATTTTCTTGTTGTCAAGTTTTTCTATTCATTGCGTAATGTTATGAAGTTTCTATCAGAATTGTTCCTTTCCGATCCAGTTTATTCAAAGGGATACGAACAGACATCGGGCGAGGTTCTTTAGGCGCCCTTAAAAAATGGGGAGGAGGGGAGTTAGCAACCCTTCAGGAGCCCTGGACTTTAATTACTAGTCATCAGTAGGCAGTAGGCAACGCTAAAACCAGCCACTTCCCTAACCTAGCTCGCCCAGGGCAGCTTTTCTCTTTCCATCCTAGGCCACCACCTATTCCGACCCCACAGTACTGGAAAAGGGGACGGCCCCAGAGTGACCTGGAAAAAAAAAAAAAAAAGGATCAAAGGCTATAAACCGCTTCAAACGCGGAAAGGAAGATCACTCGACGCCCAAGGAGGCCAGAAGCTTTCATTGGTCACCTTTGAAAAAAAAAAAAAAAGAAGGTGACTCCCTAACGCGCTCTCCTGACGCACAGCAAGACACTGCCCTCGGGGTCCGAAGTGACTAACAGGTAGCAAGCGCAGAGCCGCGGCCGCCCGGAAAAGGAAGTGAGCCCGGGCGGGAGGGGTAGGGTGGGGCGGGGGGAAAAAAGGACAGGCCGCCACCGGGCCTGCGCAGTCCCCGCCCCCCCGGCCTCGCAGCGCGCAGGCGCAGCTGGGCGGGACTGGGTGACGCCGGGCGCGTGGGCTGCGCCTGTCGCGGATCCGGTTCCGCCCTCCCCTTGTCAGCCCACCCTCCGGAGAGAGCGCCCGAGCTGCCTTTCCCAGAGTGCTCCGCGCCGTGAAGAAGCGGCTCCCGGGGACCGGGGGCATTTTGTGTTGGCTGGAGCTAGAGTAACAAGATGGCGGCCTCGGCGGAGTGACGGGTTCCCTCCGGGCCGGAGCCGGCGGCAGTGGTGGCAGCGGGACCGCCCGCCCTCGTTCGCCGCGCCCCTTCCCCAGCCCGCGACGTCGCCGCGACCACGAACGACACAGCGGCGGCCGCCCGATTAGAGCAAAGCGGCCGAGCTTCAGCAGCCGCGACCACCCTTCGCGAAACGAACTGCGGCCTGGGCCCTCTTCAGCGAGCGGCGGCGGCGGCGGCGGCGATCCGGCTTCTCCCTGCCGCCCGTGCGCCCCGTGACGCCGACCGAGCCTTGGGTTTAGCTTGCCCCGCCGCGCTTCTCACTTCTGCCGCGGGTGGAACAGCCCCGGAGGCTTCCATCCTCTTCCTGGGGTGTCGGGGCTCGGCCCCCCGCCTCCATCTTCGCGTCTCAGGATGGCGAGCAGCAGCGGCTCCAAGGCCGAATTTATCGTCGGTGGGAAATACAAACTGGTGCGGAAGATCGGATCTGGCTCTTTCGGGGACATTTATCTAGCGATCAACATCACCAATGGCGAGGTAATCACCCGGTTCGGGGGTGGGGGGAACGTTAACGCTGGGCTTTTTTTTTTTTTCACCCCAACCCCCCCCCAAGTACTCCGAGCCTCTTCCCACAGCACGCACGCACGCACGCACTGGGGAGTCCAGAGCGAGCCAGTTTTCCTGGCTTAGCAGCCTCCCCCACTATTTCCATAAAAAGGAAAAACCCGATAGAAAGTCAGGATAAACTCTGAGGTTTCCCACCTTGTTCAAAGTATCTCATTTTAACTGTTAAGATAAGAAGGGCGAAGTCGTATGATCGCCGTGGTTTTCTTTGTATTTCCTAAATTTAACCTGGGGTTCTTGTTCCAGTTAGAACAGTTTCCTTTAAAAAGTCTTGCCTTAACAATCCAAGGTTGGCTGTTTTCTGCACGACTCCTTTAGAGGACATTGGGGGGGGGTTCGCCTTTGCGCCCCCCCCCCAAAAGCCTTTGAGGTTGCTTGTGTTTTGTAATTACTAAGGTGGCTTCCCCATCTTTTCACGTCCTTGTAGTGGCGGCTAGAAGCAAGCATTGGTAACATTTCTTCTCGTTTCCCAAGTGAGTTTGAATATCTGTAGGGATTTTGATACCACCGTCCCCTTTCCTCTGCAGGAAGTGGCAGTGAAACTAGAATCCCAGAAGGCCAGGCATCCCCAGTTGCTGTACGAGAGCAAACTGTATAAGATTCTTCAAGGTGGGGTTGGCATCCCTCACATACGGTAAGCACCTTTGAGCACGTAGTCGAACACAGAGGGAGTTGCGAGATGGTGAAAGGGGTTGAGGCTGGTAATTGGAGCCGATGAATCGGTCTTGGTGCTGGGTCCTCCAGATTCCACAGTTAACCGTAATCGTTGGGTAATTTTTATCTCTCCAACTTAGTTGAAAATTTGTTTGTTGCACTGCTGCGTTTAGCTTCTGTCATTTTTCCGCTTCCCAGGGCTTTCATTTGCAGTTAACTCTGCAGGTCGTCTTTGGTCCCTACGCGGAAGGGTTGGCTTCTTGCTACTTTTAAGGAGATACTTTGGTGTTCATACGTTTGTCCCCTGAAGTGGTTTTGAAGGTGTGGATGTAACTGAGTTTAGTCTATTGGGGTTGCTCTCGGAGCTGGTTTGGGAAATGGCTGCTCTTTTGTTGTGTTTTTGTTCCAACATGTCTTCCTCCTCCGCTTAGAAAATGGCGGAGCGACGTGACTCAACCCCCATATTCCTGCCTTCTTCTCAGCTTGGAATCACAAAATAAGCTTCCTTTAGCAGCCTAAAGTGGGTTAACCCTGAAAAGCCAAGAATTGAGTTTCATAAGGCCATGAGATTCTGGGGAGGAGATGGATGACATGACAGTATGTGATCTCTGCGGCAGATGCGACATAAACTTGTGAAATTGTACTCATGTGAAATCCTTTCCAAAGTGCTCGTCGCCTTTTGCTTTTGTGAATGGTAATGTTTGCTGTGTTTCAGTGCCTACAAACTTTATGTGTAATGGCAAAGGCAGTTTTGAACAGCACCAACTGTTGAAATCTTGTGGTCAGCTGTATAAAAGAAAGCCTCACTTGACAACAGTTTGATAAATAGTTTCAACCTGTTGAGTTATTTTGTTGGTAACATTTAAAGGGAACTAGAAGGGAATGAATGGTAAATAGAAATAATCAGGATAGAAAGTGCTCTTCCAAAGATTTTTAAATATTATTAGAATAATTTTAAATTTAAATTTTGCTTTTGAAATTAACCTTTTTAAAAATTATAGTTTTACATCTCACCTGTTTCCTAGCAGTACTCAAAGATAACATTTGCAAACAGTCGTAGTTGAGAATTAACTGGTCGGCTACATGATGTATTCTCTCTTCCCTCTCTCCTCCCTCCCTCCGCTCCACCTAGAATGGGCTGTGTAGACCAACCCCTACCCTGGGCCAGGGACTCAGAGATCACCCTGCCTCTGCTTCCTCTGTGCTTGGAACAAAGCATTAAGCCATCCCTGGCTCCCCCGCCCCCACCCCACCAATCTTAAAAGAATTGTCTTCAACCTAAATACTGTTTAAAAAACATTTTTTAAAAAAGAAACATTTTAATAAAGATGTTGGGAGATAAATAACACCACCGGTCATTTGTAAATGAGCTCTTTGAAAATAATCCAGATTTATGTGGCAAAGATGAAAGTGAAATTGGAGGAGATCCAAGTTTGAGTTTTTGATCATTTTTTTGTCCCTACTAATATTTACGATCATGGAGGGAAATAAGGCCCTCGGTCCCTGCTGATCTGCTTTCATCACTATTGTTTTTCCTGGGATTTCTTAGAAATACAGTCAGCCTGTAGCAGGTCATTTGTGTTTGATTCTTTTCATATTACCCTTAGTTGGGAGAGTTATAAATTTCACACACACACACACACACACACACAAAATAAAACAAAAAAACCAGTCATTGCCTTTTCAATGCTAAACAAATGCTAATGTGTTTTGTAGCTTATTTAAGGACCCTGCAGATACAGATCCTTAAGGGCAGTGGGTAGTATACTAAGCAGATGAACACATTGACTTGGGAGCAGACTAGTAGGTGCCTACTATATGTGAAATGGTGAGTGCAGGGAGAGTTAAGGCCTTGTAAGCTTTCTGTGGGTGTGGCTAAATAGATTAACCAGCCTTTTAAATTAAGGCTTCCTGGGAAAGGAGACTGATTCAGGAAGAAACCTTGGTGGACTGGTTGGGGAGGGCATCCGAGACTAGCTGGCTTCTGGGAGTGGTTCCTAAAACAGAGCAGTAATTAGAGAGGGCTGGAGAGTGGACTGGGGTATTCAGCAATGGCAGGAATGGGTACATAGAAACAAATGGTGGGTTGGGTTTTGTTTTTGTTTTTAATTATTTTTGAGACAAGAGTCTCATTGTTCTGGCTGGCTTCAAACTCAGATTGTTTTGTCTTTCCCTCTAGTGCTGGCCACCCTAACTGACCAGTTCATTGGTTTTAAAGAGAAGTAGGATTTTCCCATTCTTTTTGTATATTCCTCTGTATTTCTATGTCACTTATGCATAATAGGTAGATAGACACACATACATATACATATATATTAAATACTAAGTTGGCTGCTAAATAGAGCAGTCTGTTTTATCCATTAGTTGATATAATTTAAAATTTTTAAAAATATAAATTCTTACCTCATTGTACCCATCCCCCTTTCATACTTTGGTTTGTGTATGTACACATAATCTGTTTATAAGATGATTTTAAGATAATCTGGTATATCCTAAAAGAGACTTAGTTGTGGCCTACGAAGGTGGTAGCCTCCCTCTTCCTCTGTACTTTTTGCCCTTAGAAGTCTAGCCTTCAAGAGTATGACATCCAGTTGTATGGTACAAGAAACTAATTTCTTTGGCTTGGGGATCACTGGAAGCTCATCTAGAATTACTGTCACTTTTATGTTCCTTTTCTATTTGTTGTTCTCAAGTCAATTCACTTTCTCTAAAGGAAGAACAGTTTTAATAAACAAGAAGAGTTCTTACCTAAGTGGAACTGGTTAGGGATTGGATAATTGAGCTCTATATCTGCTCAAGACTCTTGAAGCTAGGGTGGTCTAGAGTCAGTCTCTTAACCTCCTTAAGGCTCATCAGCTTCCTCATCAATACAATTAAAATTACTAATTTATGTTTTTAGTTTTGTTGAGGGTGGGAGAGTACTGAATAGAAAGAAATGTTTAGGAGGCAGTTAAGAGCATTTAAGGTTCTGCATCGAGGTCCCAGCACCTCCCGGGGTGATGGGGTTGCTCACTGCTGTCTCTAACTCCAGCTCGGGAGTCTGATGTTCTCCTGTCCAGGCTTTTGCACATATATTCACATAGTGACACACTTTTTTTTACTCCCAAGGAACAAATGGGAGATGTATTCTTCTGGGTAAAGAACTCATTTCTTCCCAGCTTTTTATGTTTTTATGTTCTTCCCAGCTTTTTTTGGTGTGATTAAAGATTTCCTATTTAAAGTGTTTTTGATTGCTTAATTGCAGATCTTTCAGTTCATGAGTTTTTAAGACCTGCTTCCGGGTGATAGTTAACAAACATTTTCTTTTTCAGAGTTTGGTGCTATGTCAGAGTCTAACCATTAAATAGTTTTTTATGAAACTACCTGCAAGACTAATAAATGCATCTGCTTCTGGTCACTTTTAGATTAACTCTTTAGAGAGACATGGTAAAATATTTCTTCTGTAGGAAAACTGTGTCTAAGAAGGTGCTTTGGATCTGGGAACATAATTTTTCTTGTGCTTTAAAACCACATCTTCCTGCGTTTGCATGTAGGAAGCATTAGTGAATACATTCACTGCTACAAGGCGTTTAAACAGTTGCAGTCTTAGACTTCTGCTTTCAAGTATGTATGTTGTGAATAAGGTTGTAATGTTATAGAGGAAAACAACTGTTGAAAATGTTAGGAAGTGACTTCTTTCAAAGTGTATCTAAATTCAAGTGTACTAGAAATGGTTTGTATTAATTTGTGGGATGGTGTTTTTGAGCTGACAAAACCTGAGAGAATATCTACTGTCCCAAATTTAAAAAGAACATCTGATACAAATTAAATTTTGAGTTCCTGGCTCCTTGTTCTCCTGAGAGCCATTATCACCTCCATGTCAAGGTCATATCATGCCTGCTCTACACTCCACGCCTTTATTTGATACTGAGAGAGACATACTCTCATTCACTATCTACAGTTCTTCTGTTTCCATCCACACATAATTAAATAATAATAATAATAAAACCACAAAATCTGGCTTAGAGTTCTACAAATAAGAAAAAAAAATGTATAGAGAAAAGTCTAGAATTTGTTTCATCTTTTTGAGTCAGGGTCCCACCATGTAACTTGTCTAACCAGGAACTCAGCCTTGTAGACCAGGTTGACCCAGATATCCTTCCTCCTCCAGAGTGTTGGGATTAAAGGTGTTCCCCACTACTTTTCACTAATTCAGTCTTTAAAGTGGGTTATTAAGTTACTTGAGTATCTTTTGTACCTACCGGGAATAAAAATATCTACTTTGGTTTAAGGCTTAGATATATTTCTATATAATGAAATGCAAAGATGCTAATGTGTGGTTGAATTAGTGTTGACAAATGTATGCCCTTATGGAGATAGAATTATGTACATGCATTGCTTATCTTTTATAAACTACAATCTGTGACTATTTTTTAGGGTAATTTTATATCATAGTTGTGTGTCATTTTTTTTCTAATTTGATGAAAGACTGACCAAAACAAAGCACAAACAACAACAAAGCCTTCAGGTTGCTCGTCTGCTTCTCGCCTTAGGTACTCTGTAAGAGTGACCTGACAAAACAATTGTGTGCTTGCAATGCTTCTGCTTGAATACTCAGTTGATAACTTCAGTTTGATTCTCGTTTGTTTGTTTGTTTGTTTGTTTTCGAGACAGGGTTTCTCTCTGTAGCCCTGGCTGTCCTGGAACTCACTCTGTGGACCAGGCTGGCCTCGAACTCAGAAATCTGCCTGCCTCTGCCTCCCAAGTTCTGGGACCAATTTGATTCTCCTGTTCTAAAGGCCTAGAATATTGCCATTCCCTGGTCTCGGTGACCAGTGAGTGGAAACGTATTGCAGCTGTTTTAATAAGGACTTTGAAAGTGCCATACAGAAGAATTAGTTGAGAAGCGTTAAATGAAAATTGAAAAGGCAAAAGCCAACTGGATTTGAATCTAGAATTCTATAATTTTTAAGGCAGGAGGTTCAAGAACAGCCTGAACTATGTTGCTCTCAATAATAATAATAATAGCAATAATAATCTAACCAAACAAACAGGAAAGAGCTTAGTAGTTAAGAATGTGTACTGCTCTTACAGGAGATCTAAGTTATATTCCCACACCTATTAAGGGTGGCTAATGACTAACTCTATCTCCAGAGAATCCAACTCCTCCTCTGTGATCAGTCCACTTGTGATACATAGAAATATTTTGGAAAAATAAATAAAATGAAAAACAAGAGACACATTGTCCACGTGTTTTATGTATTACCTCTTTTAATCATCACAAGAATCCTATAAGTTGGTAGTTTCATGTAAAAATAACATAGTATATGACATAGATATTTAAAGCCTTATAGGGTGATTAGGATGTGGAAAATACAGGAACAACCATACTACACTATGTAGGATTTTAATAACTATTGCCTATCTGCTCAGCTAATTTATCCCTATTGTTCCTAAACAATATCAGTAAGACCTTGACCTTAGAGTTGGCTCATGCCTTTAATCCCAGCATTTGGGAGGGAAGCTGTGTTAGATGGGTCTCAAGTTTGAGGCCTGCCTGATCTACAGAGCCAGTTCTAGGCCAGCCAGGGCTACCCAGAGAAACTGTCTCTGAAATATTATAATGGATTCTTTGTGCTTAGAGTGCTATACTGTTAACCTCATACATCCAAATGATTTGGTGATTTTTGTTGTTTGGTGAAGGAGATACCTAAAACTGAATTAAAAACATTGTGTTTTGTGTGCATTCCTATAATGCTTGAACTCAGTCTCATTGCTAGGCTCAGCATAGCCTTCAAGTATAAAGAAGCTCTTACTGTGACTTCATTGTATGTGTCTGTTTGCTTTCTCAGTCCAGCTGTAGGAATAAACACTGAACATATTGAATTCTAGAAGTAATTGATGCAAGTATGGTTAAGTTGCTTAGCTTCTAATTGAAATGTTCTCTAGTTCTAATACTTACATTGGACTAAGACTGGCTAATGCACTGGGCTAATGCTCTTTTGCCTTGAATACTGATGTAAAGAAACTGCTGTGTCACTGAAATTTAATGTCCCAGAACCATGTGTGTGGTAGAGCATACATGTAATTTCAGAATTCTAGGCCAACCTGGGCCACATGTGAGACCTTGCCTTTTTAATGTTCTTTAGCCTATTATAAGTTTAATTACTATCTTAGCCATTTAAAATGTCTAAGTCAGTACCAAGTAGAGGTTGCTGTTTTGGGAATTTGTGTGGTATGTGCTGTTTTTATGCTTGTTTATTTTTTTAAGAAAATGGTTACAGTGACTGAAGTATAGGTAGTATAAATTGCCCCATGTTTGATTTGTATTGCCTGTAAATGTACAGTGGAGAAATTTACAAGTGACATTGTTGTCCTGCCCTCCTTTATCTGAACTTGAAAAGCTTGGAAATAGTTTCATTAAAAGTGTGTCATACAGCCGGGCATGGTGGCGCACGCCTTTAATCCCAGCACTTGGGAGGCAGAGACAGGCGGATTTCTGAGTTTGAGGCCAGCCTGGTCTACAGAGTGAGTTCCAGGACAGCCAGGGCTAAACAGAGAAACCCTGTCTCGAAAAACCAAAAAAAAAAAAAAGTGTTATACTTAGTACTTAGTAAAAATGTAACAAGAACCTTCTGGATTTATGCATTCTCTACTTTCTCTTTTCTTCACATTTATTATTTTTGTTAGTTTGAGATGGGGGTTACTATGTTGATGGCCTAGAACTCAAGATCCAGCAGCCTTAGCACCCCAGTGTTGGAATTAAAGGTGTGTGCCTGTGCCACCACGCCTGTCTTCCTTTGTCTGTTCTTGATGCTTTTTCTTATTTATTGTCTGGAATTGGTTTTGTGTGGGGGCTGTTGACACTGGGTTTAAATTATTCCTAATACCAAATGGTACTTGGTGGAATCAGTGTTCCAGTTTTGAACTTCTGCAATTTTAATTCAGAAATGAATATTATTACCTTCAAATAAGTCTAGTGGTTGAAACTGTCTTGGTTAAGTTAATATACTTAAACTTATAAGCATGCTTATATAGCATATTCAAGTAAGTTGTATATAAAAAGCTTTTTTTTTCCCGATGAGTTCCCACTGTGTAACAGCAAGTTTAAAATAGGCACACTTCAATGAAAAGTCAATTTTTGTTTTTTTGAGTATGTGTTATGAGTCAAAGCAGGTGGCACCAGTTACTTTGACTTCCTCTGGAAATTAGGACAGCCATGTTTAATTCTCAAAATGAGATTGAATATGTGAGGGCATGAGAGTTTTCTTAATTTCAAGAGGATAATATATAAGAAAGAATAAGCTTCAAACTAGAAGCTAGAAGCACTCGGTTGCTTTCATTGGTCAGTGTCTTAATTAGAGGTGTCTGTTTCTATGACAAAACACCATGACCAAAAGCAACTTTGGGAGTTTAGCTTAGAATTCCATAGTACAACCGAGGGAAGTCAGGGTAGGAACTTGGAGGCAAAAACTGAGTCAAGCCATGGAGGGTTGCTGCTTGCTCGCTTGCTCAGACTGCTTTACAGCAGCATCTAGGACCACCAGGTGGGACCTCAAGGGCTTGCACCACAGGCTTGCCCACAGCCAAACTAGTGGGAGCACTTTACAGATTGAGATTCCCTATTCCATATGACTCTGTCATATGTAAAAGCTGACATAAAACTTGCCAGCAGTCAGATTCAAGGGACAGATATCATTAAGGTTGTCTATTTGAATCCAGTGAAGTGAGCCTTTCTCAGACCCTAACCATGTATAATAATAATTAGCCATATGGCATGGGTGGAGAGATGGTTCACCATCTTCTTGGGTATGAGCATTTGTTGCTCTTTGAGAGAATTGGAGCTCTATTCCAAGCACCAAGGTGGCAGCTCACAGTCATCCATACACACATACATATATGCACAAATACTCTAACTGTCCTTAAGATTTCTATAACTTTTGTTTTGTTTTGTTTTTCGAGACAGGGTTTCTCTGTATAGCCCTGGCTATCCTGGAACTCACTTTGTAGACCAGGCTGGCCTTGAACTCAGAAATCCACCTGCTTCTGCCTCCCAAGTGCTGGGTTTAAAGGCCCTGCGCCACCACGCCCGGCAAGATTTCTATAACTTCTAGTTAGAGTATAGAAGAAATATTAGAAATAACTTTAAATGACAGTTTGCTAATGAAAAGCTTGGCCCGTTTAATGTGTATGACTTAATTTTTGTCATGTAGAGTTGTAACAGTCATTACCCTAATCCAGTTTTAGGGTATTTTCATTGCACTCCTTAAAGGTACCCTGAACCCATTAGCACTTACTCTCTATTTCCTTGCTGGCCGCAGGACACCAACAGGACACCAACAGTTTTATTTGCTGTATGTGTATGGTTAGTTGCCTATTAGGAAACTAATGATCAGGGGCTTAGACGTATAGCAGTGGTAAAGTGCTTGCTGGGCCTCTGGGAGCCCCTGGATTTGATCTACAGCACCAAACCAAAACAGCAAGACTATTAACAAATTGTGATTGATATGCAGATGACAGCTGTATTTTCCACTTCCATTGAGTAGGTAGGTGTATTTTAATAGGTGAATCTCTTGACCTTCAGTTGTCTACACTTTGCCCCATAGTACTACCACTGTTAGCAGTGTTTAAAGGATTCACAACATGAACTGCCAAAAAATTTATTCGTTGTGATTTTTGTCAAACTTTAAGTAGTCTAATAAGAATGCATTGCTTTAACCAAGAAAAACATAAGTAGAATAATGGATATAAAATGTTTTTTTTAGTGAATTAACTAGTGAAGAAGAAGATGTAAAGTAACTGGTTCCTTTTTGTATAGGAACCATACTGGTTACGTGCAGTTTATTGTGACTATTCATGCTTTCACCTCAGTAAAAGTAACTTATTCTCAAGTAGACCTTGTTCTCTGAAGGCTGAGCCTCTGTCTGCTTAACCTAGACCTAGTCGTGGAAGCCTCTCTAGCCGCTATACAATTTCATCTAGGCCTAGAATGATTTCAGCCTCTGAGAGCTCACGCATTAGTTCTTTCTGATCTCTGGCTGGCTGATCTGCAAGCTGACTGAATCAGTCTGGCTTCTCTTTCTTGTCGTTTCCCCCCCCCCCCCCCCCCGAATTGCTCTGCTTGGCCTCAAACTAACTCTATCAATCTGTTCTGATCTTCTGGCTCCTTCTCATTCTCTGACTTATTCTCTCCTTATCTGTGTCTACTTTGTTCTTTTCGCTCTTTTTTGAGCTTTCTGTAAAGCCCTCCCAGTAAAAATGCCTGGTTCCCCTGCCCCTCATGGAGCTCCCCTTTCCTCTCTTCTCTTGAGAGTTGGGCATATCCTATTCTGTCAAACCTTTTTTTTTTTTTTTTTTAAATGTGTCACTTTGCCTGCCACATCATTTTCAAACATGGGTCCTTCATTCTACAAACGAACTTTACCTTCATTGTTTGGGATTAAAGGTATACGCTAAGGGTGTGTCTGTATTCCAGCTAGAAGAATTAAAGATGTTGTGCTAAGGGCTCAGCCACAATACAGCTAGAGACAGGCTTTTCAGTAAATAACAATCTTGGTGTTCACAGTGTGATCAATTATCCTGCAACAACTCCCTTTATCGTACAATGTAAGGATCAGTCTTATTTTATTTTTTTATTTTTTGGAACTTAGTATTTAAGTCATCATATGAAGTTTGGATCTTGTAATTCTTTTTCTGACACACCTTATTTGACCATGCATATCGCATAGTAAACAAAGATAATTGTGAAAGAAGATATTATTCGGCTTTGTCTTGTTAGCTAACTATAAACATCAGACTGATAAATATGCAGTAGCTCGCGTGGTGCTACAGGCTTTATGCTGATGAGAGAAGTCAAGAGTAAGTACAAAGCCAGAAGAGAATGTTCCACATGCCCTTCTACCTCTTTCTCCAGCTCTGACATTATTTGGGGATACTCCCTGGGCCTTGGAGAACGAGATATAGAAGTCCTATTTAAGACCCATTTTCAACAGTTAATGTCAGCACTTTGACCAGTTAGAGTCTCCACAGTTAGCACATAACCCACTTCCAAAAGAAGCCTGACTGCAGCTGACGGCAGCACTGGTGTGTGGATATAAGAATATTTAGAAGGCATTCTGATCTGCATGCAGTCTCTAGTCAGCAATACAACAGTGGTCTGATATTAGAACCAATTGATATGAGCTTTATCAGTATTTCCTAAATCTCTTGAATATCACTTTTGAAATACACTACAGTTCTGATGGGTGGTATTGAAGCAATGATAGTATTGAGTATCTGAGACCATTAATTGAAATAAACAACTTCAAAAACAGAAATACCAGCATTCTGATCTGCATATAGTCTCCAGTCATCAATATAACAGCTTCCCTAGCAGGGCCTGAGTTCCCAAACCACAGGCTTTTCTTCCTGGGAATATTTTATAGTGAAATCTTTGTATTCTTGTGTTAATACTGATGCTATTTATCAACAGTGTAGCATAGTAGAGCAAAACTGTAAAAGAAGAAATAGCATTAAAATACCTATACCTGTAAGTAATGCTTTTGCTGGTCCTTTGAGAAAGGATCTTAGCTTACCCTGGAGCATAGGCTGGACTCAAGCTCTCCCTCAGGCTCCTGAAGGCTGCTGTTACAGCCAACATTCACAGATTTTATTTTTCAAAAAATCTTGGCTTTACTACCTATTGGTATTAGCAAAGAAACTAACCCAGGTTAGGCTTTTATGTCATTTATAGCAATTTTATTTTTTTCTGTAGACAAAGACTTGCTGTATATAGCCAAGGTGGTTCCATATTATTTCAGAGAAGAACCTGTGTTTGCAGACATTAAAATGTGAAAAAACTTGGGGTAGTCCTTGGGACAAGTAAAATTAACAGTAATCGCACTTGAGTTATTGGGGGGAGTTCACTTAATGTACATTATAACACTGGATAGGTAAATAGTTCCTCTCAAGCAGGCAAGTCTGACCCTGTGTGCCAGTACTACTTTTATAATATAAACTGAGCAAAACTGGGATTTCTTTGCAAAGGATAAACAGCTAAGTGCAATTTGGTGTAAAGGGAGACATGAGCGAATGGTAAACCTCTCTGAAGTGTGGGGTGACTGATGGAGTTATTTCTTCATTTCAGAGCATTTGTCCCAGGTCAGGGGAAAGGCTGCAGAAGGCTACAAAATTGGCTGTGCTGGTGACAGTTGGTGTTTTTGTGTAACAGTATAGTTGATTATTCCGTTTTGTTTTGTGACTAGAGGAAAGGTTACCTTAAATAAACAATATAAATCATCTGGCTTTGAGTGAGACAGGATCTTCTTAACTCACCAATTCTCCTTAGTTTCTCAGGTGTGAGCTACCATGCCTAAGAAATTGCTTTAAGCCTTAACCTTAAAACAATTTAAATTTTATGATATTAAGTGATAATTAATGTTTTGTATTGGCTTTTCTTGTATTGTTAGGTGGTATGGTCAAGAAAAAGACTATAATGTGCTAGTCATGGATCTCCTGGGACCCAGCCTTGAAGACCTCTTCAATTTCTGTTCAAGAAGGTTCACTATGAAGACTGTACTTATGTTAGCTGACCAGGTATGTGAACTTTTGACAAAACAAACAGATGAGAAAGGTTGTTTATAAAATGCCAATATTTCATAGAACTGAGTTGTTTTTAGGTTTTATTTTGTTTAGTTTTTTTGTTGTTTTTGTTTTGTATGTGGTGGCACAGACTCTTTGAAAACACCAGCATGCGGGTGACTGAAGAGGGCTTCCCTATCCAGCCTGGGCTTTGTAAAAGATCCTGTTTATGATAAAGAACAGCAAAGAATTCCCTCCCCCCCCCCCTTAAACAACAACTGATAAGGCACCCAAATTACTAAATGAGTTTAGACAAATTGATGCTTAAGGTAAAAAAGTCTGAAAGTACTAATAGCATTAAAACAGATCCCTAAGTTTGCCTCTTGGTAGCCCAGCTAACTTCAGACTCCTTAGGTTTACCACTGGGAAAACGAAAGTAGATCAAGCAGCCCTTTCTAGGAGCCTAAAATCAAGAAGAGAAAGGTACGAAAACAAGTTAAGTCAGGGTTTTGTGATAGAAGAGTTAACACTAGTAATGGGGAAAGAACAGGAAAGGACTGAAGCAAAGGCCTTCTTGCAATGTAGTACTTGGCAGTTGTTTCTTGTAGGGCCCAGAGAGGTGCACCTGCTTTTGCCTTCTGAGGGCTGGGACTAAGAGTGAGTTGCCACCACATCTAGGAGCCCATGTATTTAATCATTTCTACTCAAAACAGGCCAAAAGCTATTACCAGTTTAGACCTGAATAGCCAGCAGGCTTGAAATAATAAATGGGGGTCTTTGCTGTTTGCCTTAATGTTCTCATGCCGGCATACAGACTCTTAAGTGATCTGACCTGCTGGAGTGCTTGAGAAACGCACACTGCTTGCTTTTATCTCATTTCCTCTTCTACCTCTTTTCTTTTTCAGATGATCAGTAGAATTGAATATGTGCATACAAAGAATTTTATACACAGAGACATTAAACCAGATAACTTCCTAATGGGTATTGGGCGTCACTGTAATAAGGTTAGTTAAATGCTCTTTGCATGAAAGAACAAAGAGTACGATGTTGATTTAAATTGCTTTGATAAACTTTAAAAAGCCATAGTAAATTGAATATGCTGTAATTTGCTTAAGAGATTGTGCTAGAAGGATAAATCAGTTAACTCTATTAACTTAGTAACTTGAAATATGTTGCTCTACAATTGATCCAACCAAGGTTAGTTTATTTATATGAAAATAATAAAATTCCAAGGGCTTTTTAATGAGCTTTAATTCAACTATACTTAACTTAGACAATTGTATCTAGTTTTCATTCACTTAAATAGTGAAAACACTTACATATAATCCTTCCTGAATGAAACAAGTCAGATTTTTAACCTTAGTCTCTAAAGTGTGGGTTTTGTAATATATGCACTTGTGCCAGTGTGGCAGCCACCGACCCATCATCACTATGGCTGAGGGTGGTTGGTACTGAGAGTTCTTCAGTCCTTGGATTGTTGTATGTAAAAGAATAACTCTTGGGCCTGCTTCAAAAGTAGCTTACAGTTTATTACTTGGGTTTCAGGTTGGGTGAGATCTCCACCCCTACTCCATGCTTTTACAGGAAAATGCTGACTAGTGAATTGAACATTTGTGTAGCAAAATGAGTGCTTATTGGGGTTCCTGATGATTGTTCCACATATGGGGTGGTTAGGTTATGACGCATGATTGCAGTTAGAAACTAATTATATTGAAATTTTTGTCTGCAATGCTTAGTTTTATTGAGTGAATTGCTTTCTTTATTCATTCAATGTTGAGCTCGGGCAGACAGGCAGCATTGGCAATGCACGAAGCATGTTCCGATCTGATGATCTCAGAAATTCTCAACTTCAGGACAAACTGGGAGGAGGGAGGTTTTTTTTGTTTGTTTGTTTGTTTGTTTTTTGGAAGGAAACTTCCCATTTGGTAACCAGGTAGGGAATGTGGTGTTTTAGGTCCAGCTGTAAATGTTTACCTTTGTTTGCCTGTATGAATGCCAACTTGGAGCCATTATTAGAACTGGTGTTACTTGTTAATGCTAGAGATATTAATGTTGGTCTGACCAAGTTTTAGGAAATTAGATTTTTCACTTAATTTCATATATTGAAGGGCTTTTCAGCCTTATAATTTATCTCGCATCCCCAAATTGCATATAAAAAAGTACCTTCTCTCTTTGAAGCATCCAGGTTCCTAGTTATTACCATAAAAACCTGGTAATTGGTTGGAAAAAAAATACCAGTCTTAATTTTTTTTTCTCCTGCAGTTTTGGTAGTTTGACTCTTCCTTTGGCCGCCATTTCCCAACCCTCTCCTTCCTGTTTCCTTGTCCTTAAACACCCGATGTGCCCACGTGACCCCTGTTCTGCATAGTGGCAGAGCAGTGAGTACATGGCTTTTGCCTTTAACAGTGGCCTAGATAGTAACTCCTCGCATTCTTTCCCCCGTCTTAGGAACAGTGCGTTTAGCCACATAGATAGTTGTATTGGGAAGTCCATTTTTAGAATCTGTCCTCAGTACAGACAGGAAGATGATTTGTAGCACTGCTTACCTGTAGCAGTTTTGAGAGAGACCATAGGATGGAAGTGAAGTGCTTCATTTAAGATTCAAATAGAAATGTTCCTCTTGGACACTTACTTCAGTGTCTTGTTTCTGTAGTTGTTTTGGTGTTTTCTGTACTACTGTAGTTTGAAAGTGCCCATTGTGTAAGACTGGCTCCTTCAGTCAGCTTGTACCAGTAGATTTGTATATACAAGGGATAGGCTTGATGGGGTAGGGGCAGCTTCCGAGTTTGGTTTTTGAAGTTAAATTTCTTACTTGGAAATTGTTCTGAATTTGATATTGGAGTAGCCACTCCAATCTTAGTGAATTTGCTCAACTATTCCAGTAATCGGCCCTGCATGGTTTTAAAAATAAATTTTAAGGTGACTAAATGCCTTCTACCTCTTCCTTACTGAAGATTTTTCCCCCATACATTCTTTTGGGGGGAAGGGCAGATTGTGGTTTTAAAGATTGCAGATCCAAATTCCCCATTTTTTATTTAAAAATTAAAGAGCCAAATGTCACCATTGATATCCCTGTTTCAGGCAGTGACACAATCATAGTGGCATTAAAAACTTAAGTATTCTAGAATTCAGTGTTCTTGAGCATGTGGTTTTTATTTGGAAAACTGAGAAGCTACAGTGCTTGGTGGAAGAAGGATGGCATTTGGCTACCCTGTTCTTTCTCTAATGCCTCGGTGTTGCCTGTCTGCGCCGGCCATTGTTGCAATGTACGCAATACTGTTTGATGCACTGCCACCTCTATTGTCTGTTCAGTGTTTAGAATCTCCAGTGGGGAAGAGGAAAAGAAGCATGACTGTTAGTCCTTCTCAGGACCCATCTTTCTCAGGATTAAACCAGGTCTGAAACTGTCTCCTATTCCAACCTCAACCCCAAATTCATGTGCTTTTCTTTCTTATTGTTTTAATTACTTTTATTTAATTCTGGGGAATATAGATCTTGCTCAAGCATCTCTTATGTTGGCATTATTCAGACATACTTGGCAAACATGTAACATTACTAAGATATTTTCATGGCTTTTGCTTAAAACTTTTAAAGCTTAGATCAAGCCTGAATGAAAATAGGATATTGTCGTTGTTTTAGATTGCTAACATTGATATGAGGAAATGCTGTTAAGTTTAGTGTTGGAACCTTAAATAAAAGCTAGGTAGACTAGGTTTGGAGTCTGAGAACTTAACACACAAATTGAGTCTCACTGTGCTGTAGTGAACGCTCTGCTGTACTGTCCTCTCCTTCCCGGAGAGCCTCCAGTAAGTATAGGTCAGGTTTATGAGTAAAGAAACTGAGTGGTCACTGACCATTAGTAACACAGTGACTGAATATATGACCTGATTTAGATTTGGGCAGGCTAAACAACCCAGGAAGCTAATTTACTTGACATTTTATTTACTTCTCTAGAAGTTGTAGTCTTCCCCCCATGTGATTATTTTTTGTTTTTGTTTTGAGACCAGGTCTCTGTAACCCAGTTGGCCTAGAACTTAATATATACGTGAGCTGGCCTCAGATTGAGAGCCATCCTACCTGCCTACCTGTGCCACTGTGCCACTATGCCAGAATGAATTATTTGTTTGGTTTTCAAGACAGGGCTTCTATGTGTGGAGACCAGGCTGGCCTGGAGAACACAGATCTACCTGCATCTACCTTCTTAGTGCTGGGATTAAAGGTGTACATACACCACCACCACCCAGCTCTGTTCTGAGTTTTTATAGAGACAAAGGAGCGTTTACTTAAGGAATGTGAATTTTGGTGCTTCTGGAACCAACAAGTCTTTAGTTTTGATACTATATTCTCTGAAAAGATTACATTGACATAAATAACCAAAAAGTGAAGGACTGTGCGGTGCTGTGCACTGGTTTAGTCATCTGCATTACCTCTCACTGATTTTCTCAACTACCCCTGTGTTTTTGATTTTTGGCGTGTTCAGTACTGTTGAGGGGCTAGCCTCCTACTGTTGAAAAGTTTTCGTATATTCAACCTTATGTAAAGAAGAAATGCCACTATTGGACTGAGTTGTGGCACGTGCCTATAATCCAGCAGGAGGAGAATCACCGAAAGTTCCAGGCCAGGACTAGTTGCATAGTGAGTTCCAGATAGCCTAGGGAGTTAGTTGCATAACCAAGACTGCTTCTCAATAAATAACCCCCAAACACCTCACTGCTGCGGCTTAATCTTGGTTAGGGGTAAGAGCACATGACTTACTGCATTTATTATAAGAGGAAACAGTTTGTAGAAACTTAATAGCCTGATTTTTTACTTACCCGCCCATCTGTGTATTTTGCTTACATTTTGTAGCATGACTGCTTGATAATCTAAATGCTTTAATATTTGTTAGTAAATACTATACAAGCTAGTTAGGTTGCAGTTAATTACTATAAGCTCATGGAGTAACTTGTCCCACCAATGAAGATCGCCTGCGTCTTTGCAGGTACAGTTCTTATGCTTAACTGATACTGACTTTCCTTACTGGGTTCTCTCCCTTTATGTAGTTTCGTATAAAGATCGGGCATTTAAGAAGGTAGTATTTGCTCTGGGGTTTTTTGTTTACTTTATATTTTTTTGTTTTTAATACTGTTTCCTCATTTTTGAAGAAGATATAACTTTTGAGTGATGAGTTTCTTGAATCAGTCTTTGGTTGTTTACACAGTATCTGCTTATTGTGTACCAGCTGTCAGACACATTACATCTACATTAGCTCACTTCCCCTTCTCTGAAACTGAAGGGAGTAACAAGACTTGTTTTAAATACCATGAAGCTGAATATCCTTTGCTAGTTTTTCTGTTTTCAGTGTACATCTGCAGAACTGTGCTTATTTACTATTAGTATACTGATGCTGGTTTTCATATTAAGATCAGTGTGAGCTGTATGTATTAAAGTGCTTTCCCATATTCCTAAATAACTTGATTGCTTAGAGAGTTTAATATTAGGCTTACAATATATCTTTCAGTAGTCTGGTATTATAGTAGACCAAATGAAAGTATAGTTCATAATAGCTGGCAGAAACAGGTTTTACTTTGGTTGGGGATGGGGGTATCTCACTATGTAGCACTGGCTAACCTGGAACCCTCCTTGTAGAGCAGGCTCTCCTTGAAGGAAGAGATCTGCCTGTCCTTGCCACTCAAATGCTGGGAATAAAGGCATGTGCTGTTACCCCTGGCTGATATTAACCCAAGTAGATAATTTGCTTACATGTTTTAAAAGATTAAGTTAACACATTTCCTAGAGCATCATAGATTCCACACTGGCAGAAAAGACCCAATACTTTAACAAAAAGAAGAATAATGTGTAGCTATAATTAGAAAAGAGACACTTTTACATGTTTTCTATGTGCACATAGAAATGTCTAGCTTGATAATGTTGGAGATAGAATTTTATTATAGCATAGTATGGTAAGTAGGGCATTTATAGAAGTTAAAACTTGAAATACATTGGTAAACAGAAATGAGTTTTACCTTTTCATCAAAAAGTAGGTTTCCCTTTAAAAACTTCAGTTTTGTAAGCCAAATTTGAATTACTTAATAAAATGTGCTGTTAGTACTTTGCCATGTAGATTATATACAACTAAACATTTTTTTCTAAAATGCTAATGTGATTTGGGTTAGTTTATTTAAGCAGATAATTTGTAAGCTACCTTAAATGCTATGCTTTTAAATTTTGGATTAACATTTTATATTTTTCAGATATCTTGTGAAACAATGTAATGCATGCTTTTTTATTTTAAAAAATGTTTTATTAACAGTATCAGACTTTGAGGATTATGTCATTGAAATAATTAGCTTTCTATTGACATACTGAAGAGTGCTCTCTGTGGATGAGAAGATACCTAGAAAGCTGTGCATAGATTTGAAGCATGCTTGTTTTATCCATAAAAATGGGCTGTCAAGTTTCATGAGCATCCTTGACAACTCTGCTGTGGGTTATATATATTCTTACTGTGAGAAGACAGGCTACTATGGGTATAAGAATTGGGCAGATGAAGTTACACACATAAGGATAAATTACTAGATATACTGAATGGAGGGGTGGTTGTTACTTACTGGTGAAGAATAGTAAAGGCTTATTGGGATGTTAAATCTATAATCTGTTCTATTTAGACTACATTTTGATATTTGAAAATACTAATGAGTAAGAGAACAAGGTTAGAAACCTAATGTTTCTTTATTTCTCTTTTAAAGTTATTCCTTATTGATTTTGGTTTGGCCAAAAAGTACAGAGACAACAGGACAAGGCAACACATACCATACAGAGAAGATAAAAACCTCACTGGCACTGCCCGATATGCCAGCATTAATGCACATCTTGGTATTGAGCAGAGGTGAGTCTTACCAAAGCCAAAGCCAAGGCAGACTATTGATGGCTTTTCTTGAGTTTGTGTTTACGTTTCTTAGTGTCTTGGGGTCCTTGGCTGAGGATCTAAGGCATTGCTTACTGTCTTACCCTTGCTATTAGCTATTGCACAGAAGCCAGTTCAGTTCATCGGGGCTTTGTCATAGAAAGTTAAATGTCTAGTATAATGGCATATACCTGCAGTCTTAGCACTAGGAGACTGAAGCAGGATGTTTGTTAATGATTCAAGGTCCTCCTTTCTGGGCTACAGGACAAGGAATAGATTCAGCAAGGTTCTACATTATGAAACCCTATCTAAAAAGGGAAGGAATGAAAAAGGAATGGAAGTTGGAAACATAAGTATTTTGATAATTTCTTTTGAGGCTTAACATGCCTTGTTTGTTTGTTTGTTTTCAAGACAGGGTTTCTCTGTATAACCCTGGATGTCCTGGAACTCACTCTGTAGACCAGGCTGGCCTTGAACTCTGCCTGCCTCTGTCTCTGCCACCCAAGTGCTGGGATTAAAGGAGTGTGCCACCACTGCCCAGCTTTCAGTTTTTTGGTTGTTTTTTTTTTTTTTTTTTTTGATACAGGGTTTCTCTGTATATCTCTGGTCTTCAGGAGTTGCAAAATTAAGACATATCTTCTTACTTGTTTTTCATTTGTTAACTTTTAGAGAGTCGTCTAGCTATATTGGCATTCTTTTTAAAAACATACTTTCAAGTTCTATGACAGTCTTCAGTAGTTATCCCTGAATAGTTAACAATCTATTTTGAACATTATTACTTTAACTGCCCAATTTTGTAAGACACCAAATAGATCTTTATCTTCATTTATGAGCATTTCTTTTCTTTTGTGTACAGTGCTTGGCTTTCATGTTTTCCCATAATCTGGTTTATAAAATAATGTTCTCTTTTCTAGTCGCCGAGATGACATGGAATCTTTAGGATATGTTTTGATGTATTTTAATAGAACCAGTCTGCCGTGGCAAGGACTGAAGGTAAGTAGACAGTAGACTCTAATTATTGAGGGTAACTGAAGGAAAAAATGAGGCAGGCGATCCCAGAATTTGGGAGTTGGCATAGGCCTAGTAGGCAACATAAGGAGCCCCCTCCATTTAGAGGGAAGAGACCTTTGTAAGGGGAGAGAAGAAAAGGAAGAAAATAACAGGAAGGTGTTTTCCAAATCTGAGGTACAGCCAAAGCCTTTAACCTAAACTTAACCATTTTAGTAGGAAATTAGTTAAAAGCAATTGTTTGTTTCCTTGTGCTGGTAGTCATTAGTGACCACTAGCCTTACCAAGGTGCACTCAAAGGTGGGATTTTGATGTTGAGTGTATGTAAGTAAATCAGTAGTATAGGATTTAATAGCTATTTTGAACCTTTAAAGGAAAACAGTAAAATGCCCAGTTCTTTCATGCATCACATTATCCAATATGAACTTGATTCCATGCATTTCTTTACTTAGTTCTCACATACTGAATCTCTAGTATATGTCTCTGCTCAGGGAGTTTAGTTGCTGTACTTCTTCTAAGTATTAAATCAATTTATCTTTGCATTCTTCCTTTTCTTATAGGCTGCAACAAAGAAACAGAAATATGAAAAGATTAGTGAAAAGAAGATGTCCACTCCTGTTGAGGTGTTGTGTAAGGTAAGTGCATGATGAATGTGTAAAGAAAGTTAATGTGAGCCAAATGTGGTGGTGTACACCTTTAATTGTAGCACTTGAGAGGCAGAGACAGTCTTGGTCTATATACACAGCAAGTTCTATGCATCCAGAGCTAAAGTAGTAAGACTAAATAAAAGAAATGATATGGGCTGGAGATATGGCTCAGGTGGTTTAAGAGGTGCTAGGTGTGCTGTTGCACTTGTGCCTTTAATGCCAGCATTCTATAGTCAGGGTCAGGTTAAATAAAGTAGGACTGCCCAGACTATGGAGAGAGATCTTATCTCCAAAAAAACCCAAAACCAAAAAAACAAACAGAAAGCAGACAAAAATAGTAGTTGCTATTTGGTTAGCAGTCAAGCTTCAGACACTCTTCTGTTTTTGGCCTCTCTGGTCACCAAGTATACATGAGGCAAGCACAGTGCATATATACACCCATTCATACATACATACGTACATATGTATGTATACATCTTTTAAAAATAAAACTTAATTTTTAGAAAGGGCAGCAAGGTGGCACAGTGATTAAAGATACCTGCCATCAAATCTGATTACCTGAGTTTGATCTTTGGGACAAGTGGTGGAAGGAAAGAACCAATTCCCACAAGTTATTCTCTGTCCCCTGTGCAAGAGCCATATGACACGCACATCCATTCACAGACATTACAGAAAGTGAGCAATAGTAGTCATGATATTAAAAAAAAAAAAAAAAAAAAAAAAAAGCAAACCTGACACTAGCAGGAAGGCATCTGATCTTAGGTAGGGGAAATCACCGTAGTTATTTTTCTAGTATGACAGAAGTCATTTGTCTTTGTATTGCCCTCGAATTCTGAATTGTTTGGAAGCACAGTGCTCTTAGAAAAGGTTGTTCCTTTTGCAATGTCTTGGAGTTTCTATTGCTGTGATGAAACACTATTCCAAAAGCAACTCAAGGAAGAAGGGGTTTGTTTCAGCTCTTATCACTGAGGGAAGTCAGCAGGAATTTAAGACAGGAACCTGGGGTAAGAACTGAAGCAGAAGCCAGTGGAGGACTCCTGCTTTCTTTGGTGCTTGCTCCCCTAGAGTGGCATCGGCCCCTGTGAGAAGGATGCTCACACATCAGTTATCAATCAAGAAAATGTCCCACAGGCTTCTTCCCAAATGACTCTGGCTTTTTCCAAGTTAACAAAAAATAAAAAAGACTAACCAGAATGGCATCTTGAATATTCTGGAGTGAGTAGATGGTGAAGTTTAGCTTAAATTGATGAGAAAAACGAGACATAACTTCCTACAAAGTATGGAAACAACTTATTTTTATATTTCTTTTTGCTTATAGTTTGAAACTTGAATTTTTTTCTCTAACTTGATTGTTTTGCTTTTCACTCTGTTTTAAATGTTGAATTGATAGGGATTTCCTGCAGAATTTGCCATGTACTTAAATTACTGTCGTGGGCTGCGCTTTGAGGAAGCTCCGGATTACATGTATCTGAGGCAGCTATTCCGCATCCTTTTCAGGTCAGTTGTTAAGATATAAGTGGCTGCAGAAGCTAAAAAAAAAATGGCTCACCAGTAAAGAGGGCAGACTGCTCATGCAGATAACCCAGAGTGTAGGGTGTGTGTGTGCATATAAAAGCAAGGGGAATAGACGGGAAGATCAAATATCTTAGTATATCCTAGGGATATCAGAAGCTACATCCATAGTCTCACCAATGTGACTGCTTAAACTAGGGAATCGTGAGTGCCAGAGAAGACAGCAGTGAGTCTGACAAGGAATGTCACACACACTCCTGGGTCGGGCTGAGGGATAACAACAATTGATCAAAAACAAGATCAGGGTTGGTATTTGGTTTTTGTTTTACTTTTATTTTTTAAGAAAAGGACCCAAGCCGGGCTTGGTGGTGCACACCTTTAATCCCAGCACTCAGAGGCAAGTGGATTTCTGAGTTTGAGGACAGCCAGGGCTATACAGAGAAACCCTGTCTCAAAAAAAAAAAGAAAAAGAAAAAGAAAAGGAGCCAGTACAGGGGAACACCAGGGCCAAGAAGTGGGAGTGGGTGGGTAGGGGAGCAGTGGGGGGAGGGTATAGGGGACTTTGGGGATAGCATTTGAAATGTAAATGAAGTAAATACCTAATAAAAATTTGAAATAAAAAAAAAAGAAAAGGAGTATGTGGGTGTGGTTGGAGAGAGGAAAGAAGGAAATAATGTTAATTTCAAAGTAAAAATTTTTAAGTAAGTGATTTTTTTTTTTTTAATTTTTTAATAGTTTCAGTGGTACAGAACCCCATTCGGTACCAAATAAAAAGAATTAAAAAGCTGAACATGGTAGCATTCACTTCTCGGGAGGCAGAGGCAAGTGGATCTCTGACTTATAAGATAGCCAGGGTCACACAGAGAAAGCTTGTCTTGAGGCAGTTGGGGGTGGGGTGTTAAAGAATCTGACAGAGGTACACCTGAAACTCCAGCACTTAAGCGATAAAGGTGGAAGCATTAGGTGTTCAGGGTCATCCATTGCATCATATAGCTAATTAAGACTAGACTTTAGACTTTAGATTCTTTAGACTCGGATTCTTTGAAGGAACCAACAAGTAGGTCATTAGTCTCAGAAGTGATGTTCCAGGACCCTGTTTGCCTTACCAGCTGCCAGTTCTGTGCGGGTTCCCCTAGGAGCTGCCTCTACTTGCTTACTGTTTTTTTCATTCCAACATGCCCCCTTTGGAGAAATGGTGTTGGGGGATGGGTTGGGTTTTTGAGATGGGATTTCTCTGTGTAACAGTCCTGGCTGACTTGGAACTTGGTTTGTAGACTAGGTAGCCTCAAACTCACCTACCTGCCTCTGCCTTCCAAGGGCTAGGAGTAAGTGTGCACTCTGTGCTAGCCTTTTTTTTTTTTTGGTCTCATTATGCACTGACCTCAAACTACTTGAGTGTAGAGGTTAAAGACAAGCTACTATTCTGAGCTACTTTGGAGAGACTTTAAAAGGCGATTTCTGTTTGAAAAGTTATTATTTTTTAAATCTAATACATCTAAGTTTTTCCCCTTAGTTGTGACATGTGAGAAGTAGTTATTTACTGAGTAGTTTGGGGTTTTTTTGGTTTTTCAGGACAGGGTTTCTCTGTGTAGTCCTGGAACTCACTCTGTAGACCAGGCTGGCCTTGAACTCAGAAATCCTCCTGCCTCTGCCTCCCTAGTGCTGGGATTAAAGGCATGCACCACCACTGCCCAGCTTACTGAGCAGTTTTTAAAAAGTTACTTACAGGAAGGAAAAATATTAAAAGTTACCGAGCTTAAAAGAAAAACTCTCAATGTAAAGAAATGCCCTGGGTTGTTGGGCACAGGAGTGCTTGCCTTTAATCTCAACAGTCAAGAAACAAGCAAGCAGGTCTCTGAGCTTGAGGGGAGTCTGATCTTTGCAGAGTTCCAGACCAGCTGGGGCTATCTGTATAATAGGAGAAGTGCCCTCAGCTGTCTTGAAAACTGTGTCGGATATTTAACTGGACAGTATTATTATTCAAAGGTTAACACAACATCTCTCTTTCAGGACCCTGAACCACCAATATGACTACACATTTGATTGGACGATGTTAAAGCAGAAAGCAGCCCAGCAGGCAGCCTCTTCCAGTGGGCAGGGTCAGCAGGCCCAAACCCCCACAGGCAAGCAAACTGACAAAACCAAGAGTAACATGAAAGGTTAGTAGCCAAGAACCAAGTGACGTTACAGGGAAATTAAATGCAAATTGGATAATTCATTCAGTTCTAACAGTGTTAGATCAAGGAGGTGGTTTTAAAACATAAAATTTGGCTTCGTATTTAAAAAAAAAAAAAGACGTCCTTGGAAAATTTGACTACTAACTTTAAACCCAAATGTCCTTGTTCATATATATGTATATGTATTTGTATATACATATATGTGTATATTATATCATTTCTCTTGGGATTTTGGGTCATTTTAACAACTGCATCTTTTTTACTCATTCATTAACCCTTTTCCAAAATAAACATTTGGTGTTGGGAATGTGGTATTGCCAATCAATCCAAAATCCTAGACCTAACACTTGTTGATTTTTTTAATAAAAATCTGGTTAGCTATGGTATTTTGACTTACTTTCAGACTAACAGGTTAAGATATTCTAAATTTTTTGTTTGCATGTTAATGCTTTGGCATTTAATGGGAAAAGTGAACATGATCTAATTTCCAGAGGTGAGTCTTGGCATTGCCTTCAGCATGTCTATCTTCTCAGTTGCAGAGTAACTTGATAATTGCAAAGCTCAGTATAGCCTCCAAAATCAAATTCTCTGTCTGCTAATGAGCTGTGATATCCCTATTTCAGAATGATCTTTCCTAAAGGGAGCACTTGATTTAAATGCTAAGGAACTTCTGGCACTAGGGTTCAGTGTGGAGCCTGAAGCCTGCAGTTAGACTGTCAGTTGAAGATAATTGAGGCAAATGCCATTAAACTGCTAGTCCATCTCTGTCTCTCTCTGGCACTTGGAGTGCTTCTGAGGAGTAGAACTGTCAGAGCACAGCATCATTCCTTATTCCTGGTGCCTTAGAGTTCAACTCCTGCTTCCTTCTGTGTTACCGACTCCCTCTCTGGGGCTTACCTACTGAAACCTGCCTGCTTTGTGAAGTGGTGGGCAGGTAAGGGTCTAATTACTCAATTTCTGAAAGACTGCTCTAGTCTGAACATGGTTTTCAAATATTAGTATTTGTTCTATATTTTAGTGTTGTATTTAGTCTCTTAGTTCGAGGCTGGCCTGGTCTACAAAGTGAGTTCCAGGATAGCCAGGGCTAAGTAAGACCTTGTCTTTGAACTGATGTCATCCTGATCCCAGGAGTTCAGTTACTGACTTTAAAGTTGAGGGCCTTCCTTTTTCTGAGTCTGTATTTGGGAAGGACTGAGCTGGAGATTTGATGTAGACGGAGTTTAGATGATGAGGCCTAAGCTAAAGAGCAGAGCAGTATGTTTAGGCTGCTCTGCCTCTGCACCTAAATTGGGACTTGGAAGTGAAGCTAGATGTGAGTTCTCATCGGGCTTAGAACAGTTTCTTCAGGCATTCAGCAGCCTTCAGAAAGAAGTATCTTAATTTTTACCTAGTTTTATTGTTCCAGTTTCCTATGTGTTTCTTAATAAACAAGCAGAATTTTTGTCCTACTTTATCCAGGTATTAAAGACGAGAAGTTGGAGCCACTGAGTTAGTATGTTTCCTTGAAAAAGAAAAGTGATTAAACTTAAGTTTAAGCCTACTTTTGTATTGTAACTTATTCATAAAAAACTTGAAATCTTAAAACAGTTAAACATCATTAGACACAGTGGTCGTGCAAATTATTACATATACATGGTCTTATAATGTTCTGAAATAAGAGATTTATCAATAAACGATTCGTTAGTATTGACTGTTTTTAAAGGTACATTTATAAAGTCCAGGTTTGGTGACATAATTGCTTATAGTCTCAGATACTGGAAGGCAGAGGCAAGAGGATCACTTGATTTCAGGAATTGATGGCAATAGGCAGAGTTCCTTCTCAACAGTAGGTGAATGCAGTGGGTTACCTAGAGAAGTTCTATCTATCTATCTATTTATTTATTTATTTGCCTTAAGTACAATACTGCTTGCTACTAAAATATGTCATTCTTGGACAGGAGAGATAAGATGGTAAGTGTCTGCCTTATAAGAAATGGGGACTGAGTTAATCCCTAGAACCAGCATTTTAAATGCCAGCAAGCTCCAATAGCAAAAGCTACACAGAGAAAATCTGTTTTGGGAAAAGTAAAATGGAAGGAAGGGGAAAAGAAAGGAAAAAGGAAAGGGCCAGAGTGGGCTGGGCATCCGTGTGCAGCACATGCCCTGAATCCTAGCAAGTCCATCTCTCTGAGCAAGACCCTGTCTCAAAACAGCAGCCAGCAGGCTGTAATGAAGTATACTCTTAAGCAAAGCTGTGGGCCTTGCTGGCTAGCCTGAGTCAGCCCAGTCAATGAGTTCCAGGTCCACAGTGGAAGACCTGATTCGAAAGGGTAAGTTAAGAAAATGCTTCTAAGCCTGGCGTGGTGGCGCACGCCTTTAGTCCCAGCACTCGGGAGGCAGAGGCAGGCAGATTTCTGAGTTTGAGGCCAGCCTGGTCTACAAAGTGAATTCCAAGACAGCCAGGGCTATACAGAGAAACCCTGTCTCAAAAAATCCAAAAAGAAAAAAGAAAAGAAAAGAAAATGCTTCTACCCTAAGGGTGGCTTGAAATAAGCATGAGAAAACTGGTCTTAGACCTTCTGCCTCTCATTATGTAGGTTAATGGTGACTTGAAACTTTTAGGTAGTAAGGTGTACATAGAACTATAGGCTATTTCTGGTAGGCTTTTGATGTCATGGAATCATCCAGTAATGGTAATACCATATTATTTCTCTCTGCTCAAAAATTATGGAAAGTGGCAGAGAGTTGTGGCACATATCTTTAATCTCAGCTCTCAGGAGACAGGAGTTTGGATCTCTGAATTTGAGGACAGCCAGGCTACGTAGTAAGACTATTTTAAAGACAAACCATGTAGAAGGTCCTTCGAGTGCTCAGGTGCATGCTCACTTAAGCTTGCATATCAGTGAATTCAGTTTCATAAATCTTCAGCAAATAGGTTTCTATCTTAGAGACTGTCTTCTGCAAAGATCCTCTCAACGCTGAAATTTACTGACAAGTTTTTTATAATCTTTTGAGTTTGTCGAGGAGGTGTTTTGGCTTGGTTTTTGATTTTTCTAGACAAGTTGTTTTTTGGTTTAGGTTTTTGGTTTGTTTTTTTTTTTTAATGTTTCTTTCATAGAAATTAGAGAAAGTTCTAGCCATTCACTGAGAGAGTACAAGGGTTCTTCTACTTTAAAATCTTGTTTATGTAGTTAATATGTACTTGTTTTGTAATAAGTGGTCTGATTACTTCTAGACCTTTCAGTTATTGCATCTCATAGCCAGTCAAGACCAAGAAACAATGGTTTTTTTTCCCAATGTCTCTTGGATTGTTTTTCCAATGCAGAAGTGTCTGAAACAATAGAATTGCAAGTCTGAGGGCAGCCTGGGCTCCCTAGTGATATCTCATATCAGAAGAACAATACATACAAAGAAAGTTTAAGATCACTTCAGTTACAGACAGCATGGGAGAGAAATTTAGCTAGATTGTTTAGAAGACAGATACTCATGGGCTTCTACTCTCCTACTGTCTTTTAACTGCTCACTGTCTCAGACATAAGTATTAAACACCTTTGTTACAATATAAAAGATTGTGATGGCCTTCTAAGATTCGAAGTGTCGTTCCCTCACCTTAACCTACCTGTATCAGTGTTCCCCCACCAGTGGGCTTCCTTCACCTCCTAGTTCCATGTAGTTTAACCTTTTTCTGGCTTCATCAACTGCTGTCAGGAACACAGCTGATAATTCAGCAACTTAACCCAAAACAGGGAAGGGAAGACCTTGAGATATCTGGAAAGAATGATCTACCTTGAATACACAGTTCAAAGAAGACCAGGGAACTGAATCTTCTTGCTGAATTCTGGGGTTTTTGTCAGCCTTTTTCATTGTGGACAGTAAAGCTGGAGAGTAACACAGTCCAAGAAGAAATAAAGATGAAAGTCCAAGAGATCTCTCTCAGGCTTGCTGGGCCTGTTAACTCCTCTTCAACATGTCAGCTTCTATGTGAATGGTGACTGTCAGAAGACCGTAACAGTGTTGCTGAACCATCTGCCAGTTGGGAAGGATTCATTCATAACAGGTATTTTAAGCTTAACTACTGTAGAAACCTGTTAGAAAATGAAATCTGAGTAGAGAAGATAGTAATTGAGACTGCTAATCTGTTGGTACAATTCAAGGATGATTTGAACTTATTAGACATAAATTACCAGTTTGTGATTAAAAAATAATCTTTCATGGTTTTAGTTGTTTGTAGATGAGTTGCTAGGATCGTTGTTTGATGGTTTGGTAGGATATAGTGGGTTTGTACATACTGGCAGCTTAATTCTTATATGGAAGACCATATAAGAATGTTGTAGGAAAAATTAGTTAATGTAAGTGACATTGTATGGTGATTTTTGAATTGAAAATAACTTCAGACTGTTTCATTCATACTATACAGTGGAAGAGCCTAAATTTCAAACATCCACCACAATATATAAACCTTATTACCACACGATGGCCCTTTCTTATAGTCCCATCAATACAGATGTAGAAGCAGGTGGAACTGTCTCAAAACATAACAGTGTCTATTTTTAATGGATTCTGGTTCTCTTTAAAAAAAAAAAAAAATGGGTGTTTGAAATGAAATTGATTCATAAGTAAAGCTATATTTCTTACAGATTTCTTTTTTAGGGGATAAAGTATGTTACATAAGAGTAAGCACTTTTTCCTATTCAAAGACTTGAAAAGAAACTTAATATGACTTAATTCCTAGGTCATCACTAATCCTCCAATGTCGGTAATAGTCTTCATTCTCCCCTCCTTAGGAACAGAGATGCTGATGCCTTCTTTCTTACTGAGGTCACAGTGAAGATGTACTCTGGAACCAGAGCTGCCACCCAGACTACAAGATCTTAAAATCAAGCAAAAGACTAAAGCACACTGGAAGAGAGTGCTTGTTAGTAGTTGAAGATTGAATGTTAGCCTGCTAAGATGTTTTTCCTTCTTGAGTACTGACAGCTCTTTGGAGAAAGGATGCCTGGGTAGAAGAACATCTGCCGTTGGCCTGTCTAGCTGAAGAACTACATCTGGATTGACTGCTGTGTTCTACCAGGAATGTTGTTAGACTAACCTTCAGCCAGTCCCTAAACAATTGTTGACCACAGACTGAACTAGCAGGTCCACAGAGATAGACTTCTGTCCTAGAGCTTCCCTATTATTAAAGAAACTAAGTTGCCTTGTATTTTGGCTTATAGTTTGTAGTGGTTTTCCCCTTCAAATCTGCTTGCGTGAAGGGATATTCAATGTGGCAATCAAATTACTAAAATACAGTTACATGATGACAGCAAATTATTATCAAGGGGGAAACCCTAAGTGTAGTAGCTGGGAAATCAATCACCTTTGTTTACAGTATTTATAAATAACTTTAATACTTAAAGCCATATCCTAATGGGGTTAAGGTCATTTTTGTTTAGTCCATAGTTCCTTGGTTTTAATAGCTTCTTAGCCTGTGAAATCAGAATTAGATCACAGGTGTAATAGCCTTTTAAAGTATGCCTTACTGTGTGGCTGGGGAGCTAGTTCAATAGATAAAGCACTAGCAGACCATGAAAACCAGCATTCAGACCCTTAAGAAAGGATGGATATATAGGCCAAGTGTAATCCTTGCCCTGGGAATGTAGAGATAGTATCCTACAAAGCAAGCTGGCCAGATTGTGAACTCTAGGTTTAGTGCAAGGCCCTGCATAAATACAAGGTAGTGAGCCATCTGGAAAGATACTTGATTTTAGCATCTTACACATAAAAGAACACAGAGCATTTTTGGTTTTTTATTGTTTTGTTTTTTAAATTTACCAGAGCTATTTCATCTTTATTTAATGTTTGCTTTATGCCATTTTAGGATTATGGGATCGGGGTTGGTTATGTGCCAGTTCTTTCATAGGAACTACTCTGGGAAGCGGGGTAAAACAATCTCTGCCATCAGAGCTTAGGGTGGTGTGCTTATCAGTACACGAGGATGGCTGGGCTTCCTCCCAAATGAGAAGTTCCTAGTAACAGGTGAAAATACATTTATTTAAAAAAAAAACCAAAAAGATGATTATAAATGTTTAATAATGTCTTTACAATTTTATTCTTGAAAACATTTTTAATAAAAAGTCGTAGGAAAATATCCCATGGAGCCCAAAGGAAAAATCCTATCAGTGCTTGAAGGGGAAAGAGGGAGCACTATAGTACTGACGGAAGCGTGGGGTTTGTCGTACTAGCAGTTTGCTTGTTGTTTTTGTTTAAAAAAAAAAAAGTCAAGAAATGGTATGAAATGTAGTTAGGTCACCTCAGGTTTGGAAAGGAATAGACAATGGTCTTTATGGAGTGTTCGTGTTACTAAGAGGTAGACTGTTTATTCTGTCTTAAGTTTTTTTAAAAAAAAAAAAAAAACAGCCTTTGAAAGTAGCATCCCTGGGTTCCCTACTCATGAGGAGAGAGAACTGTGTATCAGGACAATTCAGGAAGTACATAAAGCATTTCTAGTTTGGGAGTTAGTCATGAAACTTGATCTTTTTAATGCAACAATGGAAGTAGCGAAGTAGTAAGTTTAGCATGTGGGTTTTATATAGAAATCATTTCTTAGTGGTATAAAAAGTTAATGTTTAATGAATTCATTAACGCTTTCTATTATGTAATCTCTTATTAGATGGTGCACACAGAAATTCATGTGTTTACTCTAGTTAGAATCCTATTCTAGTGCTGCAGTAATGTCTGTTTTTCATTGCTTGTTGGGTTTTTGAAATATAGTGTGTTCTTTGTACCAAAGAAGAAGAACTGGTCATCCTCGTGTGAATATAACAACTCTAATATAGCTTAGAGTTGGATGCCGAGTCTGTGATTGACTGTAGACTGCTTCCTGGGTTATTCACAGTGAGGGTGGGGAGTGGCTTTAATCAGAGATGCATGTACTGCCTTGTGAAAAGTTTAGGTTGGTGATTTTCCAGATAAAAACAACAGCACTTCCAAGTGATTATTATCCTACTTGTACCTAATTTGGGGAGTACTTGTAAAAACAAAAAAAAACAATGTTTAAAACTTGTAACATCTTTTTTCTGTTTTAATTTTTTAATAGGTTTCTAAGCATGAATTGCGGAAGAGAAGCAGCAGAGCAGACGATTGGAGCAGCGTTTGTTTCTCCCCATATCTAGACATTTTAGTTCATATGTACACTAGCCAGTGGTTGTGGACAACCATTTACTTGGTGTAAAGAACTTAATTTCGGTATAAACTGGCTCTGGGTAGCCCTGCTGATCCTGAGCTGTAGCCGCTGTACTTGTGAATATTAACTGAGGTAGTGAAACATGGTGTCCGGTTTTCTATTGCATTTTTTTTTTTCAAGTGGAAAAGTTAACTAAATGGTTGACACACAAATTGGTGGAGAAATTGTGCATATGCCAATTTTTTTTTTTTTTTTTTTAATCTTTTATTTTGAACTATACTGCTTTGAGATCTCATTTCAGAAGAACGGCATGAACAGTCTTCGGCCACAGTTGTGATGGTTGTAAATGTTCACAATTGTGTGTTCTTAGGGTTTTCCATCCCTGGGGTTTGCAAGTTGTTAACTTAAAACATTCTTTAAATGGCTGGCTTCTTGTTTGCAAGCCAGCTGATACGGTAGCAACCAAAGATTCCAGTGTTTGAGCATTTGAAAGACTCTGCCTGCTTACCTGTGCTAGAAATAACAGCATCTAAAGTGAAGACTTAAGAAAAAAACCATAGCGACTACTAGATTCTCTTTAGGACTCTGCATTAACTCTATAATGTTCTTGCTATTAAAAAAAAAGCATATTTGTCACGGAAATTTAGTTACCGTCTTACAACTGAACATGTATGTGTGTTGCTTAGATAAATGTAATCACTGTAAACATCTATATGATCTGGGATTTTGTTTTTATTTTGAAATGGGAGCTTTTTGTTTACAAGTTCATTAAAAACTAAAAACTGTTTCTGTAAGGAAGTGAAATTTTTTTTAAACAACAAAATGCCTTGGCTGACTCACTATGAAGTGTGTGTGTGTGTACATATATATATGTGTGTGTGTATATATATATATATATATATATATGCACTCATATATATATATCCATCCCCAGGGTTGTGTTGTTGTTGTTTTATATTTTGAGACAGAGTCTCATTTTGTAGCTCTATCTGGCCTGGAACTTTATAGACCAGGCTGGTCTAGAACTCTCAGAGGTCCTCCTGACTCTGCCTCTCTCAGTGCTGGGACTGAAAAAATGAGCCACCGTGCCCAGCTTTCCCTACGTTTTTGATAGACTACTTTAAGCCATTTGTTATATGATATTCCTTTGCTACAAAAGGTTTTGGTTTGGGGTTTTTTGGGGGGGGCATTCTTTCGCTTTTTGTTTATAGCTCATAGGCACACTATCCCCGTGCTATAGCTGTGGGAACTTTGGCATTGACTTCTGCTGCCACTGACTAGCAGATGAACTGATGACAGTGAAAGTGTTAAAGGGTTTAACTATATTACAAAATATTTTTCTTCAAAATCCCTGTGAAATGGCTGTAAGATTGTCATACAGTGTGAAGTGATTGTCGATCCTCAAGCCCCACCTCTCTTAAGTACCTGTGCACGCTTCCCCCAGTCTTTAATGGTTGCTCTTCAGTTTTTTTCTCTGATCAAAGAGAAGGGAAAACTTACAGTAATTCTTTAAATGGTATAATTTATTCATTTACAGCATGTCAAGATAAATTAAAAAGAAAATTTGTCTGAAAATGCTGCCAGGAGCCTATTGTGTAACTAGGTATTGTGTATAATCTTGAATTGTAAATTGACCTGTGTTTGGTAAGATTGTGTCAGGATTGATTTGTAGCAGTTTTCCTTTTCTTTCCTCCCTCTTCCCCCCCACTCCATTTTTTTTTTTTTTGAAACAGCAATAATTAACTTCATGATTGCCACATTCTGTCACCAAGAGATATATTAATTACTGTAAAGCTGAAGTGATCTTCTGAGGTGGAGCTGATGGTGAGGTGGCAGCTTCATGTTTCTTTTCTCGCCAGGCTTGTTGTCAGTTAAGGTATTTGTTTCTTGACTAATAAACCCTTTGATACTTTTAGCCGGAAATCGGTCTCATAAAGCTATTTTGAGTATAGTTTGTGTAAAATAAAATTGTTCGGCTTTGGTAATAGCTTTCCGAGTTGAACTCCCTCTCTCTAGCAAGATATTTTTCAGTGCTTTTATTTACTATGCACTTAGACTATGCACTTTTTCTGAAATATTTTTGTAACACTTTTTTGTATTTTTGCCATTTGAAAAGGTTGTGGTGTTGTTGGTATGTCTTTAAGTTGCAGGTTTGAAACTGCTGTTAGCTTTGTGAATCCGAATCTAGAAATGTTTCTGTCCTGGTATTGTCGTCCCATCTGCAGCTGGAGTTGGAATCCGTTGATCTTCTAGCTACCATTCATTTTCTTCACAGTTCACAAAGAAGAGCGTGAAACTCAGTGAATGCAGTTACTAATCCTGTCTGGAAATGAATCTCATTTCACCAAATCAATTGTGTTTTTCCACTAAAATGATGGTATATGTTGAAGACATCACTTGAGATTGGAAGCCCTCACCGCTGAAGGCCCCACAGTGGCTGGCTCAGCTGAACTTTAGCTTATCACTCTTTTCTTTGTTCACCCATTGGGTGATGCAGCTTTTTAACTGTTGGGAGATGGCCATTCTAACTACTGTTGAATGTCTCTGTTTTGGAAAGGTAAAATAAGAAAATAAAAAGACTGTCTATGAAGGGAGAGGCTGCTTGTCTCTCCCATGTGGTTGTGACTATGCTCTTAGGACCCACAAGTGGACACACAAGGCTTACCTTTGCTGTGGTTTCTCTGCTTTAAGTCTATCATACTGTAACTATTTCAGAGTGTACTGTAACACAAGATGAATTGTTATAACTCATGAACCGCAGAGACGGTGTAGTCTAAGCCAATAGGCTGTTTTCCCTGGAGATTGCTGGGAATAATAAAAAATAGTTTATTGTAACTCAACTAGAATGAGCCATGAAGATTGCAAAAACGGCCATCAAAACATCTTTAATTTTACAGCATCAGTGTGGGTGTATTAAAAGTGGGCCTCCCGACTAGTCTTGGCTGTGTTGCGTTTAGTCTTTCCGTGGCCAAATTGACTTATATAGTGATGAATAAGGCTATGTCCAAGATGTGAGGATAATCTGTATGACATAGCAAAGATCAGAAACTTAAACCAGATGTGGTGGCCTGTTCTGGGGGTCAGTGGGGTGATCCAAGAACCATTACACTACATTCTCAGCCTGTGTTGCTTTAAAGTACCACTGCTTTGCTGTTACAGCACTTGGTTCCCAGTCATTGAGACACATTACTAGTATCAAAACTATTTAATGCCTTTTTTTTTTTTTCTTCTATTTGGAATAGTGTCAAGTATGATTAGTACACGTTTCAGTGGATTTGCTGTTTAGGATTGTTTCATAGCAACTAGGCATGAAACCTGGAGCCTTGTTCCTTTCGGACAAGTATTGTACCACTAATGGGCTGGTCAACATTTCAGAATACTGAAAAGTGAAATAAGGAAAATGGTTGATAGTAGTTGCAGGCCTAAAGTGAAGGTGGCCCGTGCCTTTGAATCCAGCAGTCCAGGAGGTAGAGCTCTGTCTGGAAGTTGTGGCTCAGCTAGGACTACATGGGAAAAACATGTCTTTTCTCACTTTAGAACTAACAGAAAAAGAGAAGGAAGTTTTGGACCATCCTTTGGTGCCAGAGAGATTTCAGAATGACATTGCATCTGTCAGAAAGGGGCCACTTGCATGTTCCAGAACGGCAGGGTCTGCCAGTTAACATCACTGGTGGTTCACTAAAATGTAAATGATTTAATCTTTACAGAAATGGGATAAAGTTCTATTTTGGAAGCCAACAAATTTAAAGGGGGCAGGAACACAGCATATACCTTTATCCCACCCAGGAAGATCCTTTTATGTACGCCTGCAATCCTAGAATTCAGGGGACTTAAATGGAGAGGCTAGAAGTTCCAGATACCTTGCGAAATATTAGTGTTTTTAAGTAGTATTTAGTCTTTGTAAATCAACAGTCAATGAGATAAGTGAGACTGGCTACCCATGGTTCATTGAACTGTTGAGTTTTTCCAAACCCTCAGCCTTTCCCAACCTTCAGTCTCACATGATTTTGGGAGAAGTGTGGGGTGTTTTGTTTTTTTCCAAAATTCTGGCTTGGTTGTTCTGGAACTTACTGTAAACCAGGCTGGCCTCAAACTTTTGAGTTCCATTTGTCTCCTGACAAATGATGAAAGGAGTGCCGCCACCACCTAGCTTCTATTTGATTTGGATTTTCCAGGCTGGTCTCACCTGGCCCGAGAATTCTCCCCTGCTATACTAGACATGAACTGCATTAGACTGACATCTGACTCTTCTATCTGGTTTTTGGTGCAGGCAGGGCCTGCTTTCCCAACACTGAAGCCACCACCATCTGCTTTCATGGATGTCAGGGAGATGTTTTGGTGTAGGTTCTGAGCTAAGGGCTTGTAGGGTTAGTGTGCTCTGTTAGTGTTTGCCTGCTTGTTCTTGAGTCAAGAGTTGACTCTGTCTCTTAACACAGAAAGCCACTCTGAAGTGTAGAGAGGGTGGGACTGAAGCGGAAGGCCTTGAGGTCAAAGAACTATGACAGTGTGTGTGCAGTGTGAAATGTTTGCAAGTTCTCCAGTTACAACACTGGCTTTGAGGTTTTTCAAGCAATAATCTCTTGTAGCCTGGGCTGGCCTAAAATTCATCATGTCGTGGAGGGTGACCTTGAAGAACTCCTGCGCTTCCATCCCTGTGCTGGGATTATAGGACTATGTCACCTGTTGGCAAGGGTTCAGATTTTTGTTTTGTTTGTTGCTTGGTTGGTTTTCTGGAAAGGTTTCTTTGTGTGGCCCAGGTTAGCCTGGAACTCTGGCTGTCTGCCTGCGGAGTCCTAGGACTGAAGGTGTGCGACACCTCGCCCGTCTTTCAAGTTGATCTTCTTTATGAAAGGACGGACCCTTGCTTGTTCATTTTGTAATTCACTAAATGAACCGAAGTAGAGAGGTGCTCAGGATCACGTGTCACAACTACAAACCTAGCCCCAAGCCTCGAGCTCACAGAGCTCCTTTGGGTTAAAGGTAGGCACCACTTCTGACCCTGGGACGGTGCCGCTTAAATCAGTGTTTCCTAGTAGCACCATTAAGCCAAGGTGGTTTCATTCCAGTTTGCACCTTGTTATCAGCTAGCTCCCTTGGCTGTTGGTAGTGAAAGAAAATAAAAGGTCAGCCTGCTTTGTGACTTTGCAATTTCAGATGAGTGAGCTTTCCAGCTCCTAGGATATATGGTTGTTTCTTGTCCCCCATCCCCATTGCTTTTGATAAATTAGTATTGGGTAGATTTAAGATACAGTTCGTGTGGTTCGTATGTAATACTATGGATTCTGTTACATGAAGTGGAGTTAATCTTTGCTTGTGAATATAAAAATTTATACAATTAGAACAATTCTGTATTCCCAGGTATATATTAGTCTGATACAAAGTAGGGTATAAACTGAAAGGATTCTTTTCCCTTTTACTTTAGAATACAGTACTTTTAGAGCCTGTCATGGAGCAGAATGTCTTGGTTACAAAAGTGCAAGCCTTCTATTAGCATATATTACATGATAGCGGATTTCATTGACATTTCATACAAATACATATAATTGTGGAAAACCTATTACCCTCATTTTCTTCCCATATTCCCAGTCAGTCCCCTTTAATGTCCCTCTGTGTGTATGTCCCAGTTACCAGAATGTGTAAGCAGTGCTGGAACAAAGACTCCCAGCAGCCAATAATTGCCTAGAGCAGTGGTTCTCGACCTATGAATTTGACCCTTGGAAAGGGCGTCACCTATATACCTTATCTTAGGAAGTGAGACATAACTCCTTTATTTAACTCCAGGCAGGTCCACCCTGGAAACAGCTTCAAGCCTTTCAAGATCCAGCTTGTCACTTACTCCCTCTGTAGCTGCCATTTCCTTTCTCAGTGGCAAAGAGAGCTAGCCACTCTTTTTTCTCTCTTGCCCAGCACAGAATTATAAGCCTGCAGTAGGGGTTCTGCTTGTGATTGAGAACTTGTCTTTCTACTTTTGTTAGAGTGTAAGTCCTGACCCTAAGACCTTGGAGTGTGTCCTTAATGGGTCTTAAAGGGTGATCAAGGTCACTGGAAAGAGCAACTCAATCAATCCAGCTGACCTGGTTGGGCTAGAGAGGTGGCTCAGCAGCCAAGAGCAAGTACTGCTCTTGCAGAGGACCCAAGAGGATCTCCGCACCCATGGCAAGCGGCTCACTGCAGTGTGTAACTTCAGCTTTGGAGGCTCTTGATGCCTTTTTGGGCACCTGCGATTAATGTACACATGTGTGCACGCACACGTGTCAACAGGTCACCAAACACATTACCAGGTGACAGGTGTTCTAGAACATTAAAAGACAAGGAAAGAGAAACAGGAATGGCCCTGTCTTCAATCTCTCATCCCAAGTTAGCTTTTCCTCACCTCAACCCCACAAATCAGAAATTGGTGGAGGGATTGGAAATTAAACTGGGGCTCCACATAGAGGATACACTATAGAAGCTCTGGAATAAAATGGAAACTAACATTTTATTTTCCAAAACAGAATTTCTTTGTGAAGCCCTGGCTGTTCTGAAACTCTGTAGACCAAGCTGGCCTCCAACTCAGGTCTGCCTGTTCTGCCTCCCAAGTGCTGGAATTAGAGGCCTGTCCCATTAGGAAGCTTAAATGTAGACTTGGGGGCCTTGCTTTCTTGTCCCCACAAACTCAGCCGCTCACGTACCCACATGTTCAAGGCCAGAAGATATGCATGGCCCCTCATAGTAACCCAAGTATGTATGTTGTCTGAAAGGGGCCCCAGCTGCATCATAACTGCAGGTGAAAGAGCAGGGAAGGGCCATATCAAACTCTGGGCTTTGTGAATTCTCACCTTGGCACATACCTGGTCTCTGTGATGGTGATTCTCAGCCTGTGGGTTTTGGCCGCCCCCCCCCCAAAGGAGTCCACAGGAATCACCTAAGACCATCAAAAAACATTTCTAATGGTTTTAGGTGAGACCCCACTCTCATCCCTCTCCAGGTGGGTCTGCCCACATGTAAATACACCTACATAAGAGTTCTGGGCTTAGTGACATCTTCCAGCCAACCCTATACATGCACCTTGAGCATCAGTACGAGCGTATGTAGCAGGGTTGGTGCCATAATGTACTTAAGCAGACCAGTCACCCATGTTTAGAGCAGCTACTATATTTAGCCATATTGGAGATAAAAATGACAATGAATTATAACTACTGGGTAAATGCAAAATTAATAATTTCCAAAAAGAGTGCCCTGAGAACTTAATCTGAATGCTAATCGGTCTTTTTATAGTCAGCTGTGGTTGATGTGAATACCACCTCATTGTGATAGTAACAATTATGTTAAGAACAAAAAATGGGCATGTGGTGCAGGCAGATTTCTGAATTCAAGGCCAGCCTGATCTACAGAGTTCCAGTACAGCCAGAGCTACACAGAGAAACCCTGTCTCAAAAACAAAAAAGTCGTAAATCATAGGAAACTTTTAATGAACTGTTTTGACTGAATTATGCCATCTATTTTGTGTTTTTGTTGTTTTGGGTTTTCTTTTTTCCTTTTGTATTTCAAGAAACAATTTCTCTATGTAGCCTTGTCTGTCCTGGAACTTGATCTATGGACCAGGCTTGAACTCACAGAGATCTGCCTCCCAAGTGCTGGGATTATATATGCCATCAGCACCCAACTATCTTTTGTATTATTAGAGCTATTGTTATACATTATTTTCATTAGAAAACCATTCCGTGACAATGGATTGTATAGAGAACATTAAGAAGGAAAAAAGTAGTGAATTTTTTTTTTTAAGTATGTTTTTTGTTTTTTGATCCAAGAATCACCAAAGAATGAAACCCTGGACTTGGAATAGTATGCAAAAGGAGAGAACGTTTATTCATCTGAATTTCCTGCATGCAGCGGTCCGTCTCCCCATTTGGGGATAAAGACCTCTAGTGGACTCACAGGACCAGTTATTGTCAGTCGAATTCCAGGGATGGGTGTGTGCCCTTTTACCTTGATTGCTTAGCTCCATCTCTAGGGATCTGACTGATTCTACAATTGGTTAAGCTCTGGAGACTTGCCAGGGGTTACTTACTCATTCTAGCTACCTATTCTTACTTCAGGCCAGATGACAAGTTGTCCTCAGATTGGTTGCCCACAGCTATGGTTGGCTGACCACGGGTTCCTGAATCCAGGTCCTCATTTCTAGAATGGAAACTTGGGCCTAATATCCCAAATTGCCAGTTGGCAGCCTGTCCTGGAGTCAGCCTGGGTTTGACTAACTAGGTCCTCTCAGTCTCAAATCATTGGTTTGTCAGCTCTTTTTTCCCAAGGTCCAAGCCATTGGCCAAGGAGTCCATTGGAACCTAAGAACTATAAGTTATTGCCAAAGGTGGGCCTCTTTGACTTAGCATTTCAGTCTGTAAGGTGGGGTAATGGATGCCAACTTTTTCTTCTGTAAGTGCTTCCTGCTGACATGAGGATGTTGTCTTTGGGAGCCCAGGAAGGCTGAAATGCTAGTCAAAGGCTGGGCAACAGGGCATTTATCAGAAGCATCTGATTAGATGGCCCAGCTGAAAGACAAGGAGCCATCATATTGATTAGGCTGGTTAGTTACCAGCTTTCAGCAAGACAGATGTTGGTAGCTTGCAGTCCTCAGGTGGTCCCTGTATGTCAGCCAAGTGAAAATCTGTTTTGTAGACTAGGGATGGAAGTTAAGAAATCCCAAGGCCAAGGGAAATTTTCTATTTTTAAGGATATGGATAAGGACTTATCTGGAGTCCATTCGATCTGTGGCAAGCAGATCCAAGTTTTAGGAGTCTTGATTCCCTGGAGCTTATGTGAACTTCAGTTTACAAAAGGATGTACATTAGTATTTACCATTGTGTCAAATTCATATTTTAGAAAAAGTTAACAGGTATCTGTAAGACAACAGAAATAGATTCAAGACCTAGTAAAACTATAGGTTTGGGTCAAAAGGCACAGAACATTCTTTTCTCAGTCTAGAGGGCTAGATATACAGATTGAACAGAGGTACTCTTAGCAGGATAAGAAGCATCTTTAAGTCTATATTCAGAGGACAGCCAAAGAGAATTTAAAATCTTGAGCTTGTGACTAAATTGTAAACTGCCAGGGTTCCATTCCCTTATCACAACTACATTGATCAATATTAAAATTTTGAGATTTTGAAATCTTAGTATAATAGCACAGATGAAGGAAAGAAATCTGCAATATTTTCTAATTTCAGATAAATGACTTTCTTATACCTCTACAACTTGTATTTACACACACTTAGATAATTTTCTGACACTCAGAACTTACCTAACCTTTTAAATCCCCAGAACTTTATACACCATAGAACACTCAGAAATTGGATAAACTTTGAGCCTTTTTCTTTCCATCCAAACATTTATCAGAGCCATGAGTAGTGACTACTGAGGACAGTTATTACAAAGCAAATTTAAACAGTAAAAAGCAACATCTGAAACCTTTTTGCATTTTAATTTGAAGCCTGTTAGTAAATCAAACGTGTCTGCCTTTTTAAGCAAGAGAACTAATAGTTTTAACTAATAAGTTAGCCAATGTACTAGCACAGTAGTGGATTACCTAGACATAAGGAGCTAGTTCCTGCTGTCTAGCTGTTAAGCTACAAGTTGCCGCTGTTGCAAGCAGAGAACTTGAATAAATTAAAATGACAGAGACTAATTCATATTCCATTACCAGATGCCCCATGCTCCTGCATCTCTAGTTTAAACATTAAATGCCATATTCAGATCTCTGACAGGTTTGAGGGCCAATATTTACCTAGTATATCTTAGTTAAACAATCTTTGTCTGTTTTAGTTCTAAACTATCTTGCAGTCATAAAATGGAAGACTAAATAAGGCTTTAACTTATAATTAACTGCATCAGTACTTAGCATTACTGGCCATCCTTGTTAGGTTTGAGCCTTAAAAGTTATAGTTTTGAATTGAAGATCTTCTAGTATTTTAAAATATAACTTTTTAACTTGAGAACATACTCCATAAGGAGGCTTACATAACACAACAGTTTACTGTTTGATTTAGTTTAGGCTGAAACCAGTGTCCGGACAGGAAAAGGTTAAAAAGTTAGGATTGAGAGAATTCTTATCAGCTCTTTGGGTTGTTGGAACCTTGCAAGAGCCCAGGCAAATTGAGAGGAAGGGGGGTAGATTCCAAGAACCAGTGATTTTTTTCTTTAACCTTTTAAGTGTTTTAACTTTTCAATATAGTTTTTAAATGATCAAATTTAAAAAATTTGATAATTAATTAAATTAATTGAAATTAAATTGTTTAATTAAAAAGACAAAGCTACAACAAATAAAAGCCTCGGGGGAAATATATATATATATATATATATATATATATATATATATATATATATATATATTACATTAATCAGTAGCTGTATTTTTTGCAAACTGTGACTATGACACCCTGAACAAGAAGGGTTTCCTGTTTAAGCTGCAATAAGGTTTCTGACTATGGATTATCGTTTTTCCTGTGGAAGAATTTTACAGTTTTCTACTGCATTTGGAATAAATGTCTTAAAATAACCTCCAGATTTGCTGACAGCTCTTTGTTTTTAATCCTGCAAGAACTATAATTTGCTTCTGTTTTATTTTAAAACCTTTTGTGCCATATCCACTGTTCTTTGCCGCAGACTACCCCCTTTCTCTTGGGTCTCCTATCTGCGCGTGAACGGGTCTCTTGGTTCCAGGCGAGCGAGGATTTGGCTAATGACAAACAGACTGTGTGTAAAATCTGGATGTATTCTCATAAAGTGAACACCAGTGTTATATAGATAGTACAGAAAACAAAGGGGTAGAATGTCACAGCAGGCAAAGTACATTGAAGTTACTTGACACAAAACAGAGGAATGACTTCAAAGGGACTTACAGGAGCCAGGTAATGTTTACAGTTAAGATAAAGCAGTTCTGCCTAAGGTCAGCTAAAGACAGGTAAGGATTTCACACCCTAGTCACAATTTGTGCTACTCCTTTGAGTCTTGTGAGAGCTAGCACCAGGGGGTTCTGCTCTAGCAGACCCTCTCATGAATAATGCAATACAACCCCCCTATTTCCTAGGCCTTGGTGAATACTTGCATATGAAAGTAACTTGGATGAAATAAAGATTCTAAAAGTATGCTGTGCTAAGATTGCCCTGGGATACTGGCTCTGTTTATAATACTCAAAGAGAGCATACACCACAATAACGTGGGAATAGGGTTATGATATGCCAAGACTCCAGGAGGCTGAGCTTCTTTTGAAACTCTTTGTGCCTAGGGACTGCTTTCAGGTTTTCGAACCTTGAATGCAAGTCACTACTGAGGTGGGCGTGGCATCTCCCCCCTCCTATTTTTATTTTTCAGCAGAAGTTCCAGAATGTCCCGCTTCCTCGTAGCTACAAATCTCAGAAGTACTCTAAAGATGAGTGTCATTCGCCAAATCCTTGCTCGCCTGCAACCAAGAGACCCGTTCACATGCAGATAGGAGACCCCAGAGAAAGGGGGTAGTCTGTGGCAGTTTTTGTCATTAGATTTCTAGCTATCATTATAAGGACTACCTGAGCTTTTTTCATCAAAATTTCCTCCCCTCATAGGTTTATAACCTGTGTACAATAAATAAAACTTTTTAAAATTGTAACCATCACACCAACAAAGACATTTTGATTACTTAATAAAATTTAGAACGTCCTATAGTTTTATATGTATAACTTTTAAAATTTTCCTTTGCAATATCAAAATAAAGTATACTTTTTAATTTTTATTTTTTGGTTTTTCAAGGCAGGGTTTCTTTGTGTAGCCCTGGCTGTCCTGGAACTCACTCTGTAGACCAGGCTGGCCTCGAACTCAGAAATCTACCTGCCTCTGCCTCCCAAGTGCTAGGATTAAAGGTGTACGCCACCACTGCCTGACTAAGTATCCTTTTAAAAGAATGAAGTTATAGAGCATAACCATAGTTTTTAGAAGACAAAACCAAGTTTTAACAGTGTAGTCATAATTTTAGAAGACAAAACCAATTTTATTTTTAAACAGTTTAAACAATCCAGTATTTGTAAAATCAATATCAAGTATATTATTTTCATGTTACAGAGTTTGACTGCCAACGAGAAAAGTTCTTGTATACCATCAAATGAAGGTGCAGTTTTAATACCTCATTAAAGAAAAAATTTTAAATCCTCTTTTTTAATTAAGTCTGGTTTCTAGAACAACATATTATTCCAATTTAAAAATATCTTTAGGGCTGGTGAGATGACTCAGCGGGTAAGAGCACCAACTGCTCTTCCGAAGGTCCTGAGTTCAAATCCCAGCAACCACATGGTGGCTCATAACCACCCATTATGAGATCTGACACCCTCTTCTGGTGTGGCTGAAGTCAGCTACAGTGTACTTATGTATAATAATAAATCTTTAAAAAAATATCTTTAAAGTCTTAGTTGACTCATGCCATGTGTTGTTGCCCAGTATAGCTTTAATCCTGAGTTGTTTTAAACCAACTTTCTGTTACTGATATTATAGACTACTATGTATTACAAATTATGAATTAATAGTTTATAAACAAGACATACAAAACATAGTAAGCTTATATATTTTTAAGACCAGTCAAATAAACATGCAGTGGCCATATATATTTATATATTTAAATCAGACAAAACCTTTTTCCTTCTTTTAGCTATAATTTCAAGGTAGGAACATCTTGCTACGTGTTGGATCTAGTTCTCATGGGCACAGAAGTTCTGTAGCAGGATTAGCCATCCGCTTTCTTACCAGAGAAACTGATAAGCTTTAAGAGCAGCTTATACTTGATCAAGCAGGCTCTTGCCTCGAGCCAACTTGATTCATTTCAGGAGGTGGGGTTTGTCCAGCAATGTTCAGCTTCTAGCTGCAGGTGGAAGGCTTTTGAAAGCAGCACCAGTTTAGAAATCCCTGTGTTAAGACTCAGTTAAGGAGCCGGGCAATGGTAGCGCAAGCCTTTAATCCCATCACTTGGGAGGCAGAGGCAGGTCGATTTCTGAGTTCGAGGCCAGCCTGGTCTACAGAGTGAGTTCCAGGACATCCAGGGCTATACAGAGAAACCGTGTCTCAAATAAACCAAAAAGACTCAGTTAAGGATAAACAGTGAGCAGGTAAGTTTGGCCCATCTTTTTTAGTATGAAACAATCAGTCCAAACTAAGGCGTGTGGGGAGTGGGAGTGGCCGCAAGAGCCAAGAGGGTGGCACCCTGGCTCATTGCCAAACCCCATTATCCCTACTTACCAAGAACCTGAGCCTACATACTTGAACGATCCTGTGCTGTCTGCCTGATGAGTCACTAGCTTATCACTGTGTGCCCTGCATGCGTGCACAGCTCGTGTTCAGAGCGTGCTGAATGCTGATTGGATCCAGGAGAGGGGGGAGGGATGAGATCAGAGGACGGAGGGGAAACCAAAAGGGGAACTGGATAAGCCAGAGATAAAGACAGGAGCTGTTTGAAACCTTTCTTGGCATTTTTCCCCATCTCTGCCGGTCGGTCGGAGTGCGGGGGTTGCGGCAGACAAGCATTCCCAGGGAGTCTGAAGAAGACATCTCAGTCAGGTTAAATGCGCCCTCAGACACCCAGTTTAGAAGTCTATCCATTCAAGCTGGCAGAGCAATGGAGCAGAAAATGTGGAAGCACACAGCACTCGGCTAGGAAAGGCTGGAGCCATGACAATAGGCTGGGTATGCCTCAGACTTGCATTGCAAACTTTATTTTGTGAATTCATGTATTGAAGGAAGGCTATTTTTCTTTAACCATCCCCTCCTCCACCCCTGAATATGAAACACAGAGCAACAATTAATTAACAAAATGAAACTATAGATATAACAATCAGACATGAACAGACCAGTGCCCCAAGGGCAACCAATAGAGTTTGGGGGATGGGGGGGCGATGGAAAGCTCCCTCCTCAGACAATCCTACTTTGCATTCATTCCTGCAAAAGATCGTTAGTTTGCCAGGAAGAACAACCAGACCTAACTCAGCAGAAGTCCTTGAAATGACTCGGGACCAAGCCAAGTGCAGTGCTCTCTGCCTGTCCCATCTAAGGAACCAAAAATAACTTCTACACGAGAACAAAAATCACAGACAAACATAGAAAAGTGTTTCCAGCAAAGTTTACGTAAAGCAGAAAGGCTGTCTCAGATGGTCTTCCTCTCTGTGAATGTAGGATTAAAGACCCATAGTTAAAGGTAGTCTTTCACAGGCAGACTGTCTTTCTTCCTTTACACAGGAGGTTCACAGACCTATAGCAGATTCAAAAATCAGATTAGAATTAACAAGTTCTCCCAGATGGGTTTTCAGGAGCATCTTCCTTGGTCCCAGGCCTGGTGACAGAATACATGTCTGCTCTGTCCCCCTTAGCCTCCAGATTGACAACAGAAAAACAGAGATACAGACACAATGGAGCTCTCCCAACTTACCAATCAGTGGGGAAAGAAATTACCCCAAAATACTCAGATCATCCATGATTTAATGGATTTAAAGGGTGGGAGTTGAGTCTCCCTAGATTCCCGGACGAGCCCCCAAATTTTAGGATCCAAGAATTACCAAAGAATGATAGCCTAGATTCAAATAGTATGCTAAAGCAAAAAGTGTTTGTTTAGTGGTGCTTCCTGCCTGCACGGGTCTCTCTGTTTGGGAATGGAGACCTCTGATTGGATGCACAGAATCAGCTTTTATTGTCAGGAAAATTCCAGGGAGGGGTGTGTGCCCTTTTACATTGATTAGCTCTATCTCTAGGGGTCTGACTGATTCTATCATTCTGGATCCTGGATCTGGGGCCTCATTTCTGAGAAAAAAACTAAGGCCTAGTCTCCCAAACTGCCAGTTTGCAGCCTGTCATGGAGTCAGCCTGCCTTTGACTAACTTAAGTTCTCTCAGTTTTACCTCAATTATTACAGCAGGAGTTGGGAAACTGCAACATATTATTTGTTGTGCAGTTCTATCAGCCAAATCTATGAAGCTGAAGAACTAAACTGCCTGTCTGGCAAATACAGAAGTGGATGCTCACAGTCATCTATTGGATGGAACACAGTGCCCCTAATGAAGGAGCTAGAGAAAGTACCCAAGGAGCTAAAGGGGTCAGCAACCCTATAGGAGGAACAACAATATTAACTAGCCAGTAAACCACTCCACCCCACTCCTGCTCCCAGAGCTGTTTCTCTAGTTGCATATGTAGCAGAGGATGGCCTAGTTGGCCATCAATGGGAGGAGAGGCCCTTGGTCTTGTGAAGATCATATGCCCCAGTACAGGGGAATGCCAGGGCCAGGAAGTGGGAGTGGGTGGGTTGGGGAGCAGGGCAGGGGGAAGGTATGGGGAGCTTTGAGGATAGCATTTGAAATGTAAATGAAGAAAATATCTAATAAAAAATAAAAAATAAAAATAAAAAAAAAAATCAGAAAGAAAGAAAGAGAGAGGGAGGGAGGGAGGGAGGGAGGAAGGAAGAAAGAAACTAAATGCCATTTTGATAGCAAACATCCAAACTTTACCAAGGATATTTTAGAAGCAAAGCTGATGGACTAAAGAAAGTCAGACTTGACACTGGTGACAAGTACCACAAATGAATGGTAGCATCTGTGGAAGCTTCATATTCAGTGGCACTCAGAATTACCAGAGCTATGGAACCTCACACCTTTCTGAGGGTTTACTGTTGCCAGAGCCCGAAACGCTGTTTAAGTTATGATCGGAAACATGACATTGAACCAGACAAAAGGGTTATGATGATAATTTCTGTGAAAGAATTTGCACATGCTTGAAGAAGTTCATTGTATTGTCCAGATCTACCTGACACCCACTTGTACTGCCAGAAGCTCATTCACAGCCAAAGTTGAAGATGTTTCTGAGGCAGCAAAGAAAGAGTTAAATGAAGTTATTAACAGAGGTGCAGGGAGAACTGATTTCTCTACAATGTCAGTTACAAAACTCTGGATCAGGTGTTTGCAGTCAATGCCCTGTTTTGTCTGAGACAGTGTTGTACCTTTATTTCCATTTCTAACAATGCATCTTTGTGGAACAGTTTTCCAGCTTGTTGGTTATCAAGTCTATATACAGAAACAAGAGTTGTTGTAGGAAATGATCTTGATTGTGCTCTCTTGCAATGACTGCCCGGCAATTTCTGATTGGGTGAGAAAGAAGAAATTTCAACCTTCACACTAATATTGGATTTTTATGCATACTGTCACGAAATGTTGTCTATGTAGTTTACCATTTTCCTGTTAAGACTCTTACCCATGTTACACCATGCTTCAGGACAAAATTTCATTTATTTGTAATTAGAAATAAATATTATTTGATAAATAATTACATAATATTTTCTGATTAATTCCTGTTTTAGTTATTTTCAAATTGTAACAATGAAAACACATCCTGCATATCAGATTATACATTATGATTCATAACAGTAGCAAAAATTATAGTTATGATGTAGCAATGAAAACATTTTTATGGTTTGGGGGTCACCACAACATGAGGAACTTTATTAAAGTGTCACAGCACTAGGAAGGTTGAGAACTACTGGCTTAGAGATTCTGTGTGATCCCTCCATCTTTGCTGTAGCTAACTCACTGTCAATCCTAAATGGGTAGTGGGGCTCAAAAGCTCCTCCTCTACAATGTAGCCTTTTTCCTACATTACAATATCAAGTCTGAAACATTACTGGCTCAGGGAAGGAAAACAATTGTAACAGTCTCTGTAGGGCCAGGCATGGTGGCCCACACCTTTAATCCCAGCACTCGGGAGGCAGAGGCAGGTGGATTTCTGAGGCCAGCCTGGTCTACAGAATGAGTTCCAGGACAGCCAGGGCTATACAGAGAAACCCTGTCTCAAAAAAACAAGGAAAAAACAAAACAAAACAAAACAAAAAACAAAAAAACAAAAAGTCTCTGTGGGTGTGAGCCCACCAGCCATTGGCTCCAGTGTATACCACCTGATAATGACACAGCAGGGTTACTGTTTTCTGTAAGCTAGTTAGAATCAGGAGGAGACGGGTGGGGTTTCATTGCAAAGCTGATTTGCTTGGCTAACATGCACATCTACTTAGAGTGGAAATATAGTCTGGACTTAGTAAAACTGGCTGATTTGTCCTCTGGCTTGGGTAGTTTTAATCTGCAACATGGAGACCATGAAAGTAGCTGCTGCTTTGTATGGTTTAGGACTGAATGCAAATTTTGCCTTGCTGCTCTGCCCAGACTGCCTTTCAACTCCTGGATTCAACCTCCTGAGTGGCTGAGACCACAAGTTCGTATGCACACCATGGTTGCATCTTAGTTTAGTCTGTTAACCTGGTTACAAAAGTGAAAAATCTCCAAACTATACAAACAGTAACAAATTATGTGGGTTTTTTCTCACTGTTTACTAAATAGGAAGAGTTTCAGAGCCCAGCATTGTTAGTCTTCCCTAGAAATTCAGACACAATGTTTCCTATGGGACTATATTCAGTGAATATATGGTGAAACATAACAGTGCTGAAGCAGGTGGAGGCCACAGGAGGATGCTTCTTTACATGCACAAAAACAGCCTCTTGAGTAATCTTAGCCAGCATTAACAGCCATTCCCTCTGCAAAGCCAGGAGGTGATGCTGGAGGTTGCTGTGTGTCACATGAAGGAAGTGCCCTTGGGTGCACACAGTATGTACATTTTGACAGAAGTTCAAACAGACCTGTGAAATGGTAGGAGAGACCCTCAGTTAGTCATGTTCCCAAGCCAATAGCCATGGTTTTGGTTTTGTTGTGGGGTTGGTTGGTTTGTTTTTCTTCAGTTTCTAACAGTGTATAAATGTTTGTGTTAATATCGGGGTGTGGGTGCACGATGAGACTGACACAGCGACATGAACCTGGCAGTAGGAGAAGCCATCTGGCGGATGGACATGGATAGAGGAGTGATCAGTGGTAGCTGGAAAACACGTTCACGCTTGAGCCACTCTGGCCCCCTAATCAAGTCATATGTGTACTGTCAACTCTTGTTTAAACCTGAAAAAACTCGTCATGACTGGGAAAGTACCATGCTGTTCTGAAGGAAGGTTCCTATTTTTAGGCTGATAAAATGGCCTGCTGGGGTAAATACATCTAAATGTCTTCTGGGTGCCGCTGTCCACCTAGGTTGTTGTAGCAGTATTGGGATGCAAACCCAGAACTCATCCGTGCTATGGGAAGCGTTGTGATGCTCAGCCTTGGCATTTCTACTGTTTCGAACCCTTACAGTGAGGAAGAGGCACTGTATCCACAGGGAAGGAAATCCCATACGGTAAACTACTGCCAAAGGGTCTCGTAAAGCCACATGTAGATGCACACTGCCACCGGGGAAGACACTCAACTTACTATGAAGACATTGGATTCTGAGCACTGGAGAGATGGCCCAGTGTTAAGGGCACTTGCTGTCCTTCCTGGGGTCTTGGGCTCAGTTCCTAGAACCCACATTATGTGTGTGTGTGTGTGTGTGTGTGTGTGTGTGTGTGCACACGTGCGCGCGAACACCAACCACCTTGACTCCAGTTCCAGGACATCTCATGTCCTCCTGCCTCTGTGGGCATGTGCACATATGTAGATCCAGACATACACAGCTAAATCTTTCCTTCTTTTAAAAATTGGACTCCTTGCCTTTCTTTTGCTTTTCGTTGTTGTTGTTGTTGTTGTTGCTGCTGCTGCTGCTGCTGCTGCTGCTGTTGTTTCGTTTCTGAGTACTATGTTTGAAATGGTAATGGAATGAATAAACAGATCAAAATGCTGAGAAAAGAGTAAACAAAACGTGGAACACATACAAATGCATATGAATATGTATATACATCCTATACATGTACATGTGCATGCACTTTATGCCAGGCTGCTGGGGGGTGGGGTTGAAACCAGGGTCTCATCAGTATGCAAATACTACTACTACTATGCTACATCCATAGCCCAGGACCATTGACTATGAAAGAGGTAGAAGGGAACTATAGACAGAGCTCTTCCTCTTCCTCTTCCTCTTCCTCTTCCTCCTCCTCCTCCTCCTCCTCCTCCTCCTCCTCCTCCTCCTCCTCCTCCTCCTCCTCCTCCTCCTCCTCCTCCTCCTCCTCCTCCCCACTCTTCTTCTTCCTCTTCTTCTTCTACAGTCTTCTTCTTTTATCCCCAGGCTGGGATTGAACTCTATTTGCCTGTAGAGAGGCACATTCTCAAGCCTTGGCCTAGACCCATAACAATTTCACACACACCATGCTCAGTCAAGTTTGAAAATCCTGGCAAAAAGAGATGCTAAGTAGAAAGCAGAGTAAGCCAGGTGTGGTGGTGCAGGCCTTTAATCCCAGCACTGGGATGCAGAGGCAGGTTGATCTCTGGGTTCAAGGCCAGCCTGGTCTACAGAGCCAATTCCAGGACAGCCAGGGCTACACCCTGTCTCAAAAACAAACAAAGAAAGACAGGACAAATTAGGACCTGATGCATGGCCTAGTATGTCTGAGATGACAAGACCTAGGTATATATATATATATATATATATATATATATATATATATATATATATGGTCTCCATTTTGCTGGTCGTGAATGGAATGAAGTCAGGTTAAGGACTTGCTCAAATGTTAATAAAATCCACTGTGGTCATCGTAGCTATCATTTCATACATACATACACATTTATGAGGACAGCTTATGCATACATTTGTGTGAACTGGTTCTCTCCTTCTGCTATATGTGTTCAGGCTCAGGCTTGGCAGCAAGCACCTTTACCCACTGTGCTGGAACTTGCCAGCCCATCAATAAGTAGTCAACCTACCTATAGATTTAGCTTGGTCAACCTGAGCTAGCCCAATCAGTGTGCTCTGGGTAGCCACCTTTTTCTAACCCCAGTTCTGGGCTTACATGTGCACACCCCCTGACTTGCGTGGATGCTAAGGATTAGAATTCAAGTCCTCGTACTTACAGCAAAAACTTTACCTACTGAGCATCACCCCGTCTATCCATTACCTATCGTTTCTATGAAAGTGACAGTTCCATGAATTCTGTGACACCTGAGGGGACAGTGTGGGGCAGAGATGTGGCTTTGGTGGTAACATGCAGAGCAAGGTTACTTGCTACACTGAAAACTTGGATCTAGAACTGACCAGCTGAACAGAGTTCCAGGGACACAAGGACAGGATAATGAACTTACTGGAGAAAGTTAAACCCAGTGGGTTTTACAGGACAATACGGAGAGGTCAAAGAGAAGACTTTATTGTTTGGTTAGCAGCACTACCTATTGCGAATTACTGCCGTGGACAAGGGCAAAGTGGATTTCTCCTTAACACGAGCCATGTGTTGAGCCTCCTGAGTGGATGAGGCAGGAAAAGCCAGTAGAAACAGACTAGCAAACAGTTATTTCAGCTCAGGGGGTATGACAGCCAGCCTGTTTTGACAGTGACCGCCCTTGGTGTTTGGTTCTAACGTTCCGTGTCATAGGCTTTGCAGAGAAAGTTGGAAGCATTCGAGAGGCAGTTTCTATCTGTATCCTCAAGATCTGAGTTAGGTCTTCTTTCCAGGAAGGGAGAGAGCCCAGGCCTGGTAAACTCATGGCTTTTGTACTGGCTCTTTGCCTCTCTTTCAGGGCTTGTCACATAGGAAAACAAGCTGTGTGACTCCCTCCGTTGCTAGGAGATGTACAAACACAGCCAGAAAAAAAAAATCTACTGAGGGTTTAGTGTTGCAGTTTTCCCATAAATGACAAACAGCTGTTTGGGGAGGCAGGGGGCGTGAGCGGCCATGTCTCTCTGTTGGTGGCGTAGGAATGAGAAAGGAAAGAATTTCTGCTGTAGCTCTTTCTTGTACTCAAAATTCTAGAACAGGCATGCCAGTGAACACCCACTTAGAATAGAGTTTGCTTTTCGGCAGCTTTGTGCCATTGGCTCTCTGGACTTGGACTCTGCCAAGCATGAGAGAAAAGCTTTTTTCCCTGTATATAATCTTAAAATCTGAAGTGGCGCCACCATTAATCAACAAAACCCTCTTTCTAGAGTCAGGAACTGCACTGAGCTATCTCCCTAACTGTAAATGGCATTTGTTTGTGTGTTTGTTTGTTTTATTTGGTTAAAACAAGGTCTCACTGTGTGGCCCTGCTCGGCCTGGAATGGACTGACCTTGAACTTGAAGACATCTACCTGCCTCAGCCTCCCAGGTGCAGGGCTAAGGGCAGGGCCACAGTTGTTGAAGGCAGTTGTAACAACATTTATCCAGATTCTGGGAGTCTGGCTTTTAAAGTGTACATTCAGAAGACGAGTGCTGCAGACCTAAATTTGGCAGCTTGAACCTTTTCTTTCTCCAAGGCTGGGTCTGTAGGCAGTCTTACACACCCGCTGTTCAGTGCCTTGGTGTCTCTTCCCACAAGACATGGCTGTGACTTGAAATCTCCCTTTGCTTCCTCCTTGGTCCTCCAGCCCACCCTTGGCTTCAGGTGGTTTGTGACACTGGTCACTGTGTGCCTCAGTTTTGGAGAGCTTAGTTTTGAGGGTTTTGTGCCTGAAGGTCAAAACCCATGTTTTTCCACAGCTATGCATTTGTGCACTTACCGTGTCTACAAAGGGAATGGGTGTCTGCCTCTTTAGTTATGGCCTCTATTATTTTCGCGTCCACCACATCCATCCACACTGCGTCCCTTAATTTAGCCTTTATCATTTCTGAAGTTTCCTTGAGATGGGCTCACGTAGCTCATGAAGCCCAGGCTGCCCTTGAACTCACTATATAGATGGAGGTAACCTTGAATTTCTGATCCTCTTGGATCTACCTCCTGTCAGGATTGCAGGTGAGGACCATCATGCCCTATTCCTATAGGTGCTGCTCACATGGCTCCCTGGTTCTGACTCCTTCTTACGAGTCTCCCCAGCCCTGCATCTTGGCCTCTATCGACCCCAGCTCCAGTTTGTATGCCGGTACCTCACACAACACGTGCGTGCACTTTTCTTCTCACAGGATTCACCGTGCGTCTGGCCCCTCTCAGAAATGCTCTGTGCCGGGCATAGTGGCGCACGCCTTTAATCCCAGCACTCGGGAGGCAGAGGCAGGTGGATTTCTGAGTTCGAGGCCAGCATGGTCTACAGAGTGAGTTCCAGGACAGCCAGGGCTATACAGAGAAACCCTGTCTCGGAAAAACAAATAAAACCAAAAAAAAAGAAAAAGAGAGAGAGAGAAATACTTTGCACTTTACCAACGTGCACGTCTCTGGGAAGCATCCCCATGCTCCCTTGCTCCCACAGTAGCTCTTCTGTCCTAACTATATTTGGAATCACATTTCTGGAACTGTTCAGATTGAGAGCTCCTCGGCGGTCACGACTCTTCCATGTCTGAGCCCGTCCTCAATGTTCAAAGGAGCGCATACTAGAGCCAATGTGTAATTCTGTGATAGGCTCACAAGGAGCATGCGCTCAGCCAATGATGTTGGGACAGGTAAAAATCTATAGGCCATAGGGTCTCAAAATGAGTGTATCTGTCACCCAAGGATGTGTTCATCCTTCTTGGGGGGTTGGGGGTGTGGGCCAGAGAGGGCAGAGAATGCAAGATTTTTTGACTTAAACAATAACATGGGCCAGCAAGGTGGCTCAGTGGGTAGAGAAGGTTGCCGCTGGGCTTGGCAGCCTGAGTCCAATCTTTGGACCTACATGGTAGAGAGAGTTGATGGCCACACAGAGTTGTCCTCTGACCTCCACAGGTATGCCAGGCATGGCACTCTCAAGGATACACAAACACAAATTATTTTAAGATAGGAAGAATCTGAAATTGTCATTGGTAGACATTTAAGACTGTCAACCTTAGTACAGGATTGATCTTTTTATGTGTATATTTTAAAGTATGAACAGGCGTTCATAGAGCCCCGCCCTTCCCTGAAGGTCATAAGCAGTTAATGCTTGCAAAGAACTCCTCTCCCCCACCCCCGGCAGTGGTATAGACACTGGCAAGTCGTCCATTAGAAGCAACGCTAATGTCATTAGATTGGGGGTAGGAGGGAGGCATAAAAGTAGGAGCAAGGCTAATTGGAAAGAAGGGAACAGAAGAACTGTAAAAGGGACAAGGAAGAGTAATGGGGGTGACTGATTTCATTACAATGAAATTATTATATATTATAATTTATATAATATAAATAATAATATAAATAAATAACATTATAATTAGTGTATGCCAATTTAAAACTTTCAAAGCTACGAGGGCAGGGAGTGAGCTCATCTTGGGTTGATCTGTTTTCAAGACTGGTCTGGTCTTGGATTACGAGGGGACTGAGATCTTAGAACATTATCCGCTCCTTCTCTGGACATTTGGAGCAATCAGGTGCCCTACATGCCTTATATTTTGTATCTTTGAGCCTAGAAGGGAGCTCATAGGGTCCCTTCTTAAACAATCCTTGACTGCCAATATGACATGTGTGGAGTTAAAGCAGCAGCCTGGTTGGGCGGTGGTGGCACAAACATTTAATCCCAGCACTCGGGAGGCAGAGGCAGACGGATTTCTGAGTTCGAGGCCAGCCTGGTCTACA
>NC_034604.1:55408948-55410437 GCF_900095145.1 Mus pahari
AGACACACCAGAAGAGGGCATCAGATCTCATTACGGATGGTTGTGAGCCACCATGTGGTTGCTGGGATTTGAACTCAGGACCTTCAGAAGAGCAATCAGTGCTCTTAACCGCTGAGCCACCTCTCCAGCCCCTTGTCCCCTTTTTCTATGCAGCATCTGTAAATGTCTGAATCCCTTGGTCACTAGAGTTCTGTGTATCAAGAGCTAAATAAATAAATAAATAAAGCCTGAAAGATTTTTTTTTTTTTTAAAAACAACTTGGGGGGGGAGTTTATTTCACTTACACTTTCTTTTTTTTTTTTTTTTTTTTTTGATTTATTTATTTATTATATGTAAGTACCCTGTAGCTGTCTTCAGACACTCCAGAAGAGGGAGTCAGATCTTGTTACAGATGGTTAATGAGCCACCATGTGGTTGCTGGGATTCGAACTCCGGACCTTCGGAAGAGCAGTTGGGTGCTCTTACCCGCTGAGCCATCTCACCAGCCCCCTGAAAGATCTTTTATCTAAAAATAGTAGCTGGGTGTGGTGGCACACACCTGATCCAGTACTGATCCCAGTACCCCAGAGGCAGAGGCAGAGGCAGGTGAATCGTTGTGATTCCCAGGCTAGCCTGAGTTCCAGAGCAGGCAGGGATATAAAAATAAACAAACAAAGCCGGGAGTGGTGGTGCACGTCTTTAATCCCAGCACTCGGGAGGCAGAGGCAGGCGGATTTCTGAGTTCCAGGCCAGCCGGATCTACAGAGTGAGTTCCAGGACAGCCAGGGCTATACAGAGAAACCCTGTCTCAAAAAACCAAAAATAAATAAATAAATAAAAATAAACAGACAAAAAAAAAAGTAGTATCTAATGGAGGGATGCAGTTCGCGAGGCTAGTGTACACGAAGCCCTCCTCGGGCCCCCAGCACCACAGACCATCGGCCTGCTACTGAGCACCTGGGATCATAGCAATCAGGAGGTGGTGGCAGAAGAATCAGAAGTTCAAAGTCATCCTTTGCTACACAGTGAGTTCAAGGCCAACCTGGAACACAAGTCCAGTAAACAAGCCAGGCGTACTGCTTATGCCTGGAAGCCCGGCAATTAGGAGACAGAGGCAAAAGGGCTAGTGCAAATTCAAGGCCAGCCTGAGCTACCTGGTGAGAACAAGTCAAAACAAAACAAATAAAACATAACACAACATAACATAACATAACATAACATAACATAACATAACATAACACAGTATAGTCAGCCCACCAGCTTCTCCATCTTATGCCTTCCTTGACTACCACTTTTCTCAAAGGTTGTTCTGAAAGTAGCTTCTAGAACAGTGTTTCTTAACCTGTGGGTCATGACCCCTTTGGGGGTTCCACATCAGCTATTCACATTATGATTCACAACAGTAGCAAAATTACGGTTATGAAGTAGTGTAGGACCCCCTCGTGAGGAACTCCCTCGGGTCCTCAGGTCACAGGAGTCTGGGAATCCCACAGAAACACGACAGAGAAAC
>NC_034604.1:55412110-55428009 GCF_900095145.1 Mus pahari
TGTGTGTGTGTGTGTGTGTGTGTGTGTGTGTGTGTGTGTGTGTGTGTGTGTGTGTGGTGTGTATATGTATGTGTGTGTGTGTGTGTGTGTGTATGTGTGTGTATATGTGTGTGGTGTGTGGGGGGGTGTGGGGGGGGTGTGTTTGAACCCAAGGCCTCTGACTGTCAGCATATGTGCTTCCACTGAGACATACCCACAAGGCCCTGGCTTTCATTATGACATTGTAACTGGCCTGGTAAATAGAGATAATCTCAGACTATTGAAACAATGGATCTCCCCCACCCCTAAAAAAGGGAATTTTCCCAGGAAATCATACTGGGAGAAGGGAAAGGCACCAACCAGATGGAAAACTTGTAAAGGGATTTTACTCAGATCCAACAACTTGTCAGACCATCTTACAGATGAGGCTAAAGCCCAGACAATGACGTGTTAGGGTTAGAGTTAGGGTTAGGGTGATGAGGAACTACACCTTGACCTGCACTGCTTAGATGTGCATATCAATGTAGTGAGAAGTTTGGAATTTCTGTTTCTTAAAAAAAAAAAAACCATAGGAATGTTATATAAGAATGTGCTTTTGCTTTAATCTAAAGTGTATGGACGTGGGGCTGCTTTGGACTCTCAGAAGCAGCTGACTGTGATTTGCCTTGTGCTCTAGCAGAGGTGTCGTTTTACCAGCTGCAGATCATTTCTGTGATGGTGTGATGTTTGGAATTCTGGGAACTTCTTAGAGGGTATAAAAATGCTAGAGCACCCCCCACCCACACACACACACACTATGTTTAGGGTCAGTGGTTGTTGGTCATTTAGAGAGGTTGGTTGTAGTTTGTTTGTAGTTGTGTTCAAAGAAGAAACAAAGGGAAAAAAGATTAGATTCAGGGATTTTCCTAATCCCTTTCTTCCCTCTGTTCTCCCTTTTCCTCCAATCTAGTGTTGGTGGTGGGGTGAAACTGGGGGAGATAAAGGATGGGAAAAAAAGAAGAAGCCACAAAGTAGCAGAAACCAGCAACTTCTCCTTGATCCTCTGAACTTTGATCTCACTTCAGGAGCCTGGCAGATGGACTTAATAGAATTCACTGGCTCTCTTTGCCCCTCTTCCCAGTGTAGCCACATTGAATAAATTTTCCTTTTTCTGCTTTCCACTTTAAAACTCAAAAAAAATTTTTTTTATGTATATCAGTGTTTACATATGTATACCACACACATGCCTGGTGTCCCCAGAGTTTTGAAGAAGGCATCAGATCCCCTGGAAACAGAGTTACAAATGATTGAGTCCGCCATGTCACTGGGAATCAAACCTAGGTCCTCTGCAAGAGCAGCAAGTGCTGATGAGCAATCTCTCCAGCCCCTCCGCTTCCCACTTTTAGTTGGTTCACTGAGCATGGGTGGCTGAATTGGACTTTGGGTCCAGGTTGTGAACCAGGCTGGTTCTTTTCTTTATCTTGAGATAGTTCTAGTGTCATCCCAGCACACGGGATATGGTGAAATCAGTAGTGTTTTCGTGGCATGGCTTCAGTTTTGACACAGGGTCTTGTTAGATAGCCCACAATGGCCTTAGCTCTCAGTCCTTCTGTTTCACCACCCACGCCCTAAGATTACAGCCCTGGCTCCCCAATCCTGTCAAATCCGTAGTGGCTCTTTGTTGTTTCCTATCTGTTTTGAGACAGGGTCTCTCACAGCCCACGCTTGCTTCAAACTTACTGTGTATTCCAAGATGGCCTTGGATCCCTGCTCCTCCCTGCCTCCATCTTGTGGGTCACTGCTGGGATGACATACACCACCGTCCCTAGTTTCAGGGTGCTTACAAAGTCAAATTCAGGGTCTTGTGTATGCTAAGCAAGCATTTTTCCAACTGAGCTACACCCTATTCCCGTTTTTGCAGCGTTTACCTATTTATTTTGTGTATCTGTGAGTGTGTGTGTATCTATGTGGTTACTCTTTCTTGGCTAAGCTCTGCTGTTGCACCCTGTGATCCTGGTGGATTCCCCACCTTCACTAGAGATCTGTCTTGGTTCCTTTTCTATTGCTGAGATAAGATACCACGACCAAGGCAAGGTACAGAAGAAAGAGTTTATCCGCGGCATACAGCTTAGGAGGGCTAGAGTCTGACTGCTGAGATGGGGAGTGTGGTAGCAAGGCAAACAGCTATGGAGCTAGAACAGTAACTGAGAACTTACATCCTGATCCTTAGGCATGAGGCAGAGAGTGGACTTTTTAAACCTCTGAGGCATCCCTCAGAGACACACCCCCTAATCCTTCCCAAATAGGCCTACCAATTGGAGACCAAGTATTTAAATATATGTGCCTATAGGGACCATTCTCATTCAAAGCACCACAGGTCCATTCGGTTTTTAAAAGGTGTGTGTGTGTGTGTGTGTGTGTGTGTGTGTGTGTGCCATGGTACATGTATAGAAGTCAGAGGACAACTTGCAGTGTTCAGCTCTCTCTGACCATGTGGATCTTAAGAATTCTACTCAGCTAGCCTAATATGTAGCAGAGGATGGCCTAGTCAGTCATCAAATGGGAGGAGAGGCCCTTGGTCCTGTGAAGGCTCTACGCCCCAGTATAGTGGAATGCCAGGGCTAGGAAGCAGGAGTGGGTTGGGTTGGGGAGCAGGGGGAGGGGGAAAGGGATAGGGGGTTTTCAGAGAGGAAATTAGGAAAGGGGATAACATTTGAAATGTAAATAAAGAAAATATCTAATAAAAATAAATTAAAAAAAAAAGAATTCTACTCAGATCTTCAGGGTTGGTGGCATCTTTTGAAGGCCTGTTTTCAAAACAGGGTCTCCGTGACCCTAAGTTGCCCTCAAACTCACCCAACAACCGACATTGACCTTGAACTCCAGACCCTCCTGCCATTGCTTCCCACCTGCTAGTATTACAGACATGAGCGCCCACATCTGATAAACTGATGGTTTTCTTTTTAAATTTTTACTTTATTACTTGTATGTATGTGTTCATGCACTCACATGTGCATGCTGTGTGCATGTGCATGATATATGCAGATATACATGCACATGTGACAGTGCTTGTGGAAGGCAGAGGGCAACTGTACAGAGTCAGTTCTTTTCTTTCTGGATTTCGGGGATCAAACTTGCCCAGTAAGTCCTCCCCCTGACTGAGCCTTGTCACTGCCACTACTTTGATTGTTTTTGTTGTTGTTTTTTGTTGTTGCTCATTATATTTGAAAGACTTTAAAAAAAAAAAACTTATATGTGTATATATGTGATGTGTGTGCAAGTGCCTCTGGAGGCCAGAAGTGTAAGGGGAGGTTCTGATGCTAACATTCTGTTACCAAATTGGTTCTGATTTGTCAGTAAAAAAAGGCGGGGGATGGTGGTGGTGGCAATTGCTGAGTGTAAGGCACAGGTGGGACGTCTGGGTGCCAGGAGGAAAAGGGAGATGAGGGTTACAGAGAGGATCTTTCTGCCATGCTTTGGAGGAAGAAGAAACAGCAATCATGTGAGATCTTGGGGAGAGCTAGGGCCTGTGGTCTCGGCGACAGGCGGTTGGCCAAGGATGTTTGACAGGGTCTAGGTGGAACTAGCCACTAAGTTTAGAGAAGGTCATGGTGGTGCACACCTTTAATCCCAGCACTCGGGAGGCAGAGGCAGGCAGATTTCTGAGTTCGAGGCCAGCCTGGTCTACAGAGTGAGTTCCAGGACAGCCAGGGCTACACAGAGAAACCCTGTCTTGAAAGAAGAAAAAAAAGGGGGGGGTGGAGCTGGAAGGGGTCAGAGTGCAGTCAGACCCTGGCAAAGGCGGTAGCTTTTAAAAATACATGCAACACAGAGGTGTTATATTGCCCAGAAGTGAACTTATGAACCTTTTGAGAGTCACCTGATGTAGGTGCTGGGAACTAAATTCAGATCATCAGCAAGAGTAGCATAAACTCTTTTTTTTGGGGGGGGGGGGTTCGAGACAGGGTTTCTCTGTATAGTTCTGGCTGTCCTGGAATTCACTCTGTAGACCAGGCTGGCCTCGAACTCAGAAATCTGCCTGCCTCTGCCTCCTGAGTGCTGGGATTAAAGGCGTGTGCCACCACCGCCCAGCTTAGCATACACTCTTAACCACTGAACCATCTCTCTTGCTCCCTTGTTTTCTGAGACAGGGTCTCATACAGCCTCTGCTGGCTTCAATTTGATAGGTAACACAGTTTTACCTTGAACTCACGACCCTCCTGACTTTCCTTCCCCATTGCTGGGATCACAGGTGTGCACCATCAGACCCGGCTAAATCATGGATTTCCATGAAAGGAGTCAGCTCTGACTGTTGGGCTCATCTAGAAGGTTAAAGCTTTATCTCATCAAATGCTTTGTCCGTGTGGGGGAAAACAAGGGCCACAGCTGAGGCCGGCGTAGGCAGGGAGAGTGGGTGGACGGGTTGCTTGGCCAGCTCACACCTGGCTATCTGATTTCCACCACTCTTCTCTAGCTAGGCAGGTACTACCCAGCCCGCCCGTGAGGCACAGCAGCCCCTTGCCTGTGCAGTGGCCAGCCTCGGGAACTACAGGGTCACCTGAGCAACAAAGGCCTGTCCTGGATCCTCCGGAGAAGAGCCTGGCCTGTCCAGTTCTCAGGTGGACAGTAGGCTACAGTCTACTGGAGCTGGAGAATGAGCAGGCCCTGGACAAAGATGATCCCTACCCTTAAACAATAGTGACCAGGCCAGAGAAGAGTGACCCCCCCCCCTCCCCACATTTCAAGGCAGCTGCATGGTTTGGGGGGGGCTGAGGCATAAGTTCCATATGCTAGGGTGTTAGACAAATCATTTAGCTTTTCAGGCTCTAAAGGATGAATCAACATTCCCTGGACACCTCCCCTGCCCCTCCCCCCCCCAAATCCAGTGTTTAATAGACTGTAGGAGATAGCCCACACTGTCACCCACAGCAACAGGAGCAGTTCCTGTCTGAAAGCCCTCCATCCCGGACTTCACTTCAGGAAGGAACTTCAGGACAAACCAATAGGAGACAGGGTTTATTTAAAAAGGATTTATAGCATATTTAAGCGTGGAGGGGTACTCAGGGAGAGAATAAGGCATGTCCAGGTGTGTATAGGCTTCTCAAAGGAGAATGTGTCTTTACAGTAGCCCTATGTGAGATTTTTGGCAGCTTCTGAAATTCCATCTCACACGGTTGCTAAGGAACCCGTTCTTATTCAGTGAATGAGATCGTGGGGGTGGCTCCTGAGGAGCCCTGGGTAGAGTTTGGAGCCAGTAAGTTAAGTCTCTGGGTGACAAGGGTGACTGTAGACAAATGTCTACGCTTGCTCGTTGGAAAAGTAGAAAATGTCTGGGAAGGAACTAAGACCACCGCAAGGCCTCTGGTGCTCAGGAAATTACTTGGAAACATCTCTATGCAGAAGGAACATCGTCCCAGTAAAGCGACAACCTTAAAGGTCGCTGTGGCTCATCATCCTGGAATGATCAACTCTCCGATGCTAGGAGGCTTCAGTTAAGACCCCGGGATCCCGGTGAGATGACTCAGAGGGAAAGAGCACCGACTGCTTTTTTCAGAGGATTTGGACTTGATTCCCAGCACCCACATGGTAGCTCACACCAGCTGTAACTCCAGTTCCAGGGGATCTGACCTGATGGGTCTGATGCACACTTTTCTGGGCTCAGGCATCAGACATACATGGTGCACAGACACACATGCATTACAGGGTAAAGCACCCATACACATAAAATAATAATAATAAAAATAAATATAATAATAATTAATAATAATAATAATGACACTGGGATATGAATTTGTACCTGAGTAATGCACTGTATTAAATAGCTAAGGTTTATCTCTGTGGGCTTGATAACAGAAACTAATCCAGCATTCCCTAAATAATGGGGATTGAGAGACTCTGTGGTAAGGGCCGCCTTTCCCTTCCTTCTTCCCCTCTGTTTACCCTGCCTTTTTCTCCTGCTTTGAGATGATGTAAGAACTCTGCAATGTCTGGTGGAGCACGGGGAAAGAGATCCAGCCAGATAGAGCAGTCAAAAGTCTGCGGTTTGGAAGCGATCATGGGGGAGTCCTGGAGTCACGCAGGCTGCTGAAGGGCATGAGGTCCGTTGGAGGAAAGGGAGATTGGTGGGAATTCTGAACGGTAGATACAGAGAAACCAGCACCCAAGACGGCCTTCAGCTCATGGTCCTTCGACTCCAGCCATCCAAACGCCACGTTTACAGTCTTGGATCACGAAGCCTGCCAAATCTGTGGTGTGGTTTTGTGTGTTTGGGCTGGTTTTGATTTTCTGAGGCAAGGTTCCCCATAGCCCGTGCTCACCTCAAACTTACTATGTACTCAAAGATAACCTTGAACTCCAGATTGTCCTTCCTCTGCTTTCTGGGTCACTGCTGGGATCACATGCCCCACCATACCTAGTTTATGGGGCTCTGGAAGTCAAACTCGGCCTTGCGCGTGGTAGGCAGGCCCCGAACCACCCGAGGAGCTACATTTCTAGCCCTGTTTTTGTTGTCTAACGTTTGTTTGGTGTGTCTCCGAGCGTGCTGGTGTACGGAGGTGGCTACCTTTGGCTGGCTGTGCTCTGCTGGAAGTCTGAACTAAGTCGCTCACACCTGCATAGCATGCACTTCAGCCACTGAGACCTCCCTCTTCTTGTCCCGTGGCCCCCTTAATCCCCCAACCCCATCCCGCATCACGTCATCCGGTCCCATAGTCTCCACCCCACCCCACTCCCTACTTGTGTGCTTTCTGTTGGGCCGGGGATTGAACTCCCGACCTTCTGAATGTTATAAAAGGACTGCCACGGAGCTACAACTCCCCCTACTTCCTCCCTTTATTCCAGGCAGGGTTTCTTATGTAGCTCAGGCTGGTCTGGAACTCACTATGTGCTAGACTTGTAAGTATGGGGCCGTCAACCTCTGTACTCTTTCTCCTTGGTTTGTTTGTTTGTTGAGGTAGGTCTCCTGTACTCCACTCTGGCTTCAAACCCACTGCGTAGCTGAGGATGTCCTTGAACTCCTGATCCTCTTTGCCCCCACCTTCCCCATGCTAGGACCCTAGGTGTGCACCGCCAGGCTGAGTTTATGCTGAATCCATGGATTGAACTCAGGTGGGGCTCTGTGCATGCTATAGACAAGCCTTCTAATAACCCAGCTGGATGCCCAGGCTTTCTGTGACTTGCAAATCCTTTTAGAAATGGCCACAGGGAGTAACAAACCCAGAAGAAATGCAAGAAAGCACACAGCAGGCGGGATAGCTTCCCAAGCTCCATGATCAAAATGCGGCACCTTCCTTGACTCATTATCAGCTCCCTCCTTCAGGGAGACTCGCTTGAGCGCCCCAAAGTGCTGAATGAGAAAGCACAGAAGGCAGGCAGCAATTTGAGAACCAGCCTGGGCTCCCTGATGGGAAGTCTGAGTCAGTACACACCCACACAGGGCCATCTCTTCTTCCATAGGAAGCTGCTGTCCAGCCGTGGAAATGCCACCACACCGAGGGGCCCTGACACATTAGCAGATTCCCATCTCACCGCATGATTCAGCCTCGCCAAGACACTAGACACACACAGTGCTTCCACCAAGGGTGTTCTGCAAGCAATTTGGTCACCCGCCAGTGATGACCATAATTTCCCTGTATAGACATCAAAGCAATGACAATGGCAGTGTTTAACACAGGTTAGGTACCTAGCAATTTCTTGGTCATACATTAAATGAGATATTTCGCAAAGCCACTGCTGTCTCTGGTCCATGGCCCGAGACCACAGAGCCATCCATGGCCCCTTCCATCCACACTTCCCTAGCTCTGCTTCCGCTATACCAGCTCCCAATGCTCCCTCTATAGCCATGGCAAAGTCAACATGCAGTTTCCTGGTCTACAGTGTTGGTAGTGACAGCAGCACCTGGCTGTATGCTGGGTCTCTTGTAACAGAGGTGCACGAAGCAGGTCTTTTTTTTTTTTTTTTTTTTTCCTTTTTGGTTCTTCTAGGCAGGGTTTCTCTGTTAGCCCTGGCTGTCCTGGAACTCACTCTGTAGACCAGGCTGGCCTCAAACTCAGAAATCTCCTTGCCTCTGCCTCCCAAGTGCTGGGATTAAAGGCATGCGCCACCACTGTCTGGCAAAGCAGGGCTCTTAAACAACACACACACACTCTGGACTCTGGTCCAGAGGCCTGAAGCCTGCAAGCATGGGATTAGTGCGCTGTTTTCCCTTTTCTGTCTTCATAATGAGAATTAAACCCAGGCCTTGTTCACGCTAGGCAAGTGGTCTACCTCTGAGCTACACGCCTAACTTTTGTTTGTTCGTTCTGTTCCTGTTTTTTATTTGAGACAGAGTATTAGGTTACATACTATTATGTAGACCTGGCTGGGCCCGAACTCACAGAGATCCGCCTGCTTCTGCCTCCAGAGTGCTGGGATTAAATATGTATGCCATCATGCCCAGTCTAGCACATGTTTTGAGACAGAGTCTTGTTACAGAGCCCTGGCTAGACCAGTAGGCTAGCCAACCAAGGGCCAATATCCCACCAGGCTTCACCTTGTAAAAGTTATATTCAAACCCTTCTATTCCCCCCACCTGGTAAAGCTTCAGTTGTGCAAAGGCCCCGCTGCATCCGCAGAACTTGGGCAGGAGCATCCCTCCTCCCCTCTTTCTCACACAACAAAAGGTAAGGACACTTTCTAGAGAGGCAAGAATTAAACTGACAAAGGGTATGAAAGCTTCCACCCAGCCCCAATCCCAGAACGACTCCCAAACTGTTTAAGGCAGGAAAGGGAACACACGCTTATAATCCCAGCACTCAAATGGCTGGGGCAGGAGAATCTCAAGTTTGAAGCCAGCCTGGGCTACATGGTGAGTTCTAGGCTGGCCTGGCCCTATCTCAATACATGAGTAAACACTATCTATCATTTGAGTTCAGAAAGAGCATCCACATTGGATTTGATGGCATATAATCATAATCCAACTATAATCCTAGCATTTAGGAGTCAGAGGCAGGGGGCTCACCACAAGCTAGAGACCAGCCTTCTCTACATAGCAAATTCCAGGCTAGCCAGAGCAACAAAGAGAGACCCTGTTTCAAAACAAAAACAACAAACAAACAAAAAAATCTGGGCTTAGTGGCAAAATCCTAGTTATTTGAGAGGCCGAGGCAAGAGAATTGCCAAGTTCAAGCCTTGTCTCCAAATAAAAAGAGGATGGGTGACATGGTCAACAATAGAAGACCAGCTAGCATGAGGGAGGTCCTGGAGCCAGCCCCTCAGGTTGGAAAATATCCTTAGTGTTGGACACAGCAGCCCAGAGTGAAGGTAACCCTGCAGGGCAACGTCTGGTTGTGAAAGGGAGGTTTGGCTCTTCCTCATTGGCTGATTCAAGATCACAGTTGGCTCCTGGTTGGCTAATTTGGAAACTGGTGAAAAGGAAGTGATGGGAAAGGCAGAAGGAAAAGGTAAGACGTTCCCCCAAGGCCACACGGCTGGCTGGCAGCCACAGAGGTGAATTTTATGCATTCACAGACTCTGCCTATGAAAACTGTTGCCCATGCAGACCCCGAGAGGAACTGGGTTTCAGCTCATTTTTAAATACGGTGTTTAAGAAGAAAAGCAATTATGCCAAAGCCAGGGGGAGCTGAGAAGGGTGTTGTTTTATTTGTCTGCCTCCATACCTCACTCCAGCCTTGGCCTAGCAGTGTTGCGGAACCTAGCCACACCCATCTGGTAAGGCTGAGGGAGGAGAGCTTGGGCCAACTCTGACTTGCTCCAGGAATCAGGGACTTCTTCCCCAAGCCTTGCTTCTACCTGCCAGGGGATAGACCCTTGCCTGTAGGGCCATTTTGAAGCCTTCCAGCACATTCTCCTGGCTGTCCTCTGGCTGTCCTGGACTCTCTTGAGAACCTCTGATGCCCTCAGGCCTGGCCTTTCTTGTAGCCCAAAAGCATGCATGAGGCCCTGGGTTAGAGTCTCAACATCGAAGGGGGTGTGGAAAGACGGTGGACAATGTGGGCGTTGATCCTATCTTCCTGTGCTACCACCTGGAAGCACCACCACAGGGCTCTAAAACCCCATCCTGGGGCTCACTCAAGGCCACTCAGGCCTCCACAGAAAGAGAAGCAACATATGACGCTGGCTGGGTCTGCTGGCTTTGGTCTCGGATGGTACTGGTGAATGTGAGTGCCCAGGAACATGATTGGTGGTTAAACCTGCAGGTCACATGCCCCACGCTGCATGTCTCAGAGGTCTCTAGAAGGGCACCGACGTCCCTGTTCAGCCCTCATCGTGCAGGCAGGTCTTGAAAAACACCTGAGCCCGGGGGTCCTTCCTTCAGGGGTCTAAAACAGTGGTTCCCAGCCCTCCTAATGCTGCGACTCTTTAGTACAGTTCCTCCTGTTGTGGTGACCTCCCAACCCAACCACAAGGTTATTTCTATTGCCACTTCATAACTTTCATTTTGTTACTGCTATGAATCATAACGTAAATATCTGATATATGATACGTAGATGATCTTAGGCTGAGAACCGCTGGTCTAAAACAAAATAAAAATTATGTATATATAAAATAAATGTCCCCAGTGGTCTAAATTAGTTGCCAGAATTCAAGACTGGAAACATGTCATGAACAAATCTGAATTTCAGCCAGAAATAGTGGCTCGTGTGTATAGTCACTGTGCTCGGAGGCTGAGGTAGGAAGGTGACCTCATGGCCTAGCCTGGGCTAAAGAATGGTTTCCAAGTCAGCCTGGGCTAGAACGAGACTCTGCCTTAAAAAAAAAAAAAATCTGAATTTCTTTCTACTGAAAATCTGAAAAATAGCCAAGTGGCACATGGCTTTAGTCCCAGCACTGGGGAGGCAAAGACAGATGGCTCTCTGTGAGTTTGAGGCCAACTTGGTCTATATAGAGAGTTCCAGGACAGCCAGGGCTATATAGTAAAACCCTGTCTTAAAAGAAAGAAAAAAAAATAAAAAGGAGAAGGAAAAAGAGGAGGAGGAGGGGGGAAAGGAGGAAGAAGGAGAGAGAGAGAGAGAGAGAGAGAGAGAGAGAGAGAGAGAGAGAGAGAGAGAGAGAGAGAGAGCTGAAAATGTCCAGTTAAAGGTTGGCCTGGTCTAGTGAGTTCCTGCTGGGGCTACACAGTAAGACCCTGTCAAGGAAGGAAGAACGATCTGGTAGCATTGAGCTTGTGAGCTTATGGGAAGGCTGACAGGGTTAAGGTCCTGGGCCTCACTGTGGTTCTCTCTCTTCCATGTGTGGGAAAATGATTTTACTCCTGTGTGATTCATGTGCCTAAATAAGTCAAGAAGCAGAAGGAACACGCACACGCACACTCACACACGCTGACCTCTGCTGACCGCCTGTGTAAGCCAGAGCTCTAGGAAGCCTTGCTATTGCCCAAAGCACAGTGGTCCCCATTGGATACGTGGTGTTGCCCCAGCCAGCCATGCTGGCCCATCAGCCTTCCTGTTGACTCCTTAGTGCCTCCTCTGAGCATAGAGCCGGTCCCTGTCGGTTGGCTTAGGAGCTCCCGCATGAGGTGGTGATGAACTTCAAACTCAGCTAGTGAGTCAGCACCTCACCCTGGTCTTGCCTGTGGTGAAGGTGTTCCTCACAAGCTGGATGATGTCAAGACACCCCCCCCCCCCCCCCCCGATCATAGGTAACTAGAACCTCTCCCCAGAGACACTGACCCGCTGTTCCACATCCACCCCCTGCTCAGGTAAGGAGTGCTGACTCATTTCCTGATCTCGCCTGTGCCCTCGGCAACTTCAAGATCATTCCTTCTTAGTTTTTTTCTTTGTCCGCCAGCCTTGCTTAGGATGGCGTGGGGAACAAACCGTGAAGGATGAGTTGCTTCTGGGCTTAGCCAATGGGAGAGAGGGATATGATTGATTGATCTTGTTTGCCCCGGGTGGGGCAAGAGGGAGGGGCAGTCTACCCCTCATCTGGCTGCCGATAGCTGGACTGTAGGTCATAAACTTAACACATGCCGAGGGAGCAGAGGGAGGCACGGAGACCAGAAGGCATAACCTTCAGGCCATCACGTCAGCCTTAGTGTTACTGCCCTGCCAAATCCCCCTCAGGGACCGCTAGGGTGGGACCCTGTGGTGCTGCCTCTTGGGTACAGTTGATGGGATGTAGATGGGGACCCAGTCTGTCGGCAAGTTCCCAAGATCGTGAGGGAGCCTGGCTGGAAGATGAAGCTGTACAATCTAAACTTTTGGGGGAAACGAGGTCAAGGCAGGGTAGGGTAGTTGGTAGCGAGGACATGCTGTATGTTGGAGAAGATGTCAGCGGCTAGGAGAGAGAGAGGAGACAAGAGTGGGAGCAAAGATACATCCTGAAGTTGGTGTGATCAACTCCCAGAGCCTCTGTGGGCCAAGGGTGGGAAGGCAGGAAGAAATGCATGCCGGATCATCAATGCTGCGTTTCTACGCCGTATCTTTTTCTGGCCAATGGAGAAGGGGACTGGCTGTCTTTACCCTCGAGACTTATTAAGGTCTCAGTCAGGCCCACGTGGGTGCCCCAGAACTGGCAGAGTGAAGTGGATTCAAGTGACAACTATGACAGGATTAGAATTCGACACCTGGCTGGGTGTGGTGACCCGAGCCTTTAGTCCCAGCACTATGGAGGCAGAGGCAGATGGATATCTTGTGACTTCAAGGCTGGGGTGGTCTACAAATCAAGTTCCAGGACATCCAGGACTGTTGCACAGAGAAACCGTGTCTCAAACAAACAAACAAACAAAAATAACTCATGACCTGTACCTTTCCTAGGCTATGGCGTGCTAAGAATCAGAGCTACAGGGCTGGAGAGATGGCTCAGAGGTCAAGAGCACTGACTGTTTTTCCAGAGGTCCTGAGTTCAAATCCCAGCAACTACATGGTGGCTCACAACCATCCATAATGAGATCTGACGCCCTCTTCTGGTGTGTCTGAAGACAGCGATAATGTGCGCTCACATATATAAATAAATAAATCTAAAACAAAAAAAATTAAGCCAGGCGTGGTGGCACACTTTAATCCCAGCACTCAGGAGGCAAAGGCAGGCGGATTTCTGAGTTCGAGGCCAGCTTGGTCTACAGAGTGAGTTCCAGGACAGCCAGGGCTACATGGAGAAACCCTGTCTCGAAAAACCAAAAAAAATAAAATAAAATAAAATAAAATAAAATAAAAGAGTCAGAGCTACGGGCAGAGTGTGCCGCTGTCCTGTGTACTTTTGTCCTTGTTGATGAGCCAAGTGACAGACCTGGGCCTTGAGGTGGCCACTTGACCTAGAGAGAACCTGTGGACATACCAGTTATTGCCTGTTTTCCTCGCAGTAAGAACTAACGGTGAAGACAGAAGCCAGGCCTCTAAGTAAAAGTCAGGCCACCTGATCCAAATCCAGACCCAAATCCAGGAAGCAGCTACATTCTGGTTCCCGGAGTTCTTTCTTCTGTCTCTCAGCTGCAAATAGCCAGGCACATGACTGGCTGCTTGGGAAGGATAAACAGCCCTGAGGTGACTGAGCGAGCCCTGCCCACAGCCAACCTTCACTGTTCTCAGCAGCCTTTGTGAAACTGCCATTCTGTGTTTAATCCCATAGGTGGTAGAGCCAGAGCCCACGGGTGGGGCAGGGCAATGGTCAGGAGGACCCTGTGCATCAGCAGGAGGTAGGGGTGTGACCCCAGGAGCTGCAGTGTGTGCCAGTCACCTTATGGACATCCTTGTACTTCCTCTTCCCTTGGAGCTGCCCTCACAAACCACCTCCAGGCCTTGGGGAGATGGCTCACTTGGTGAGGTCATGTATCGCCAAGTCTGAGTTCAACCCCCAGGACCTACACGGGAGAGAAGACAACAGATGCTGACGAGTTGTCCCCCTGTCGCACGTGTACCCACATGTGTATTTTTTGTTTGTTTGTTTGTTTCTGAGACAGGATATCTCTACAGGGCACTGGCTGTCCTGGAACTCACTGTGTAGACCAAGCTGACCCTGATCTCACAGAGGTTCCTTGCCTCTGTGGCCTAAATGCAGGGATTAAAGGCGTACCTGTTTTACAGGAGACTTTAAAACAAATGAATTAAAAGGGGGCAGAGCTACCAAGGAAGATTCCTGATATCAACCTCAGGCTTCCACAAGGACATGTGCCCACATACATGGGACACACATACATGTGGAGAGCTTTTGCTGCTGCCTTCTGGGAATTTGGCAGGAATTTGACATTGGTCTAGGACACGGGAAGTGGGCTCAGGCAGGAACTTGACTTTGGGCTAGGGCTAAGACTCTGACTCTGACCCCAAAGTAGGCTCAGGGTGTATACAGCTGAGGAATGTTTTCCTTGTATCTTGATGGGTCTTGTTAAGATGCTGAATGCAGTAATCGTGGGACCTTTGTCTATGCTTTGTTTATGAACTGCTCTGTCTATGCCTTAGAACTGCCCTTATTCTTTGCCTGTACTTAGAACAGTATAAGAGCAGGCTGGAGAAGAATAAACCGGCTTCAGCCTCAGCACTGGCTGGGGTCGCGCTACAGGGTTGTCTGTCTTTTTCTTTTCAATCCTTGCTCCCTCCCTTGAGACCCTGTTGAGTAACTGAGTTGTCTTAGTCAACCCATAAAGTCAGTTACCACTCATCACACACACACAAACACACAAATAAGGAAAACCCCACAATCCCCCAAAATATCTCAGAGGCTAGAGCGACTTCAGCACTTGGACTTGGGAGGCAGAGGCAGGCAGATTTCTTAAGTTCAAGACCAGCCTGGTCTATAGAGTGAGTTCCAGGATAGCCAGGGCTACACAGAGAAACCCTGTCTTGAAAATCGTAAAAAAAAAAAAAAAAAAAAAAAAAAAGTTCTTGCTGTTAGATAGTTCTTTTTCTTGCTTGTAAAAACATGACACTACTCAAGTGACACGTAACTCTTTGTTATGGTTAATTTTTTATGTATATGAATGTTTGCCCACATGTATGTGTGTGTACCGTATACGTGCCTGATGCCCTGGGTGGCAGATTACCTACAATTGGAATTACAGACAGTTGTAAGCTGCATGTAGGTATTGGGAATTAAACCCATGTCCTCTGCAAGAGCAGCAGCAAGTGCTCTTAACCTCTGAGCCAGTACTTCGGCCCTCTTTTTTTTTCCTTTTAAGATGTATTACTTTATTCTGTGCAATTGTTTTGCTATATGAGATGTATATACACCTGTTGCCCGAGGAGGTCAGAAAAGGGACAAGACTTATGGACAGTTATGAGCTACCATGTGGGTGCTGAGAATTGAACCTAGGTCATCTGTATGATCAGCCAGTGCTCTTAACTACCACGCCATCTCTCTAGCTTGCCTTTTGCTGCTTTTGAAGAAGACCTGAGTTCAGTTTCCAGCACCCATCACAGGTGCCTCCCCACCATCTGTAACTCCAGCGCCAGGGGGTCTGACACCTCCGGTCTCTGCCAACATTCCTGTACATCAGTGGTTCTCAAGCCATGGGTCACAGTCCCTTTGGGGGTGAAGGACCCTTTCACAGGGGTTCTATATCAGATATTCTGCATATCAGATATTTACATTATAACTCATAACAGTAGCAAAATTACAGTTATGAAATAGCAGTAAAAAATAATTTTATGGTTGGGGGGTCACTCCAACACGAGGAACTGTATTAAAGGGTCACAGCAGTGGGGTGAGAGTCACTGCTGTACATGCTCCCACGCAGACACATACCTACTCATCATTAAACATAGAACAATAAAGGCTGGATGCGGCGGCACATATACCTTTAATCCTACACTCAAGGCAGAAACAGGCTGGTCTCTGTGAGTCTGAGATCAGTCTGATCTATAAAGAGAACAGACAGGACTACATAGACTCTGACTCAACAAACAAAAAAGCAAACAGAGGTCTTCACAAATAATAAAAATAAATTCATTCATTCTCTCTCGTTCTCTCTCTCTCTCTCTCTCTCTCTCTCTCTCTCTCTCTCTCTCTCT
>NC_034604.1:55429255-55431534 GCF_900095145.1 Mus pahari
TGTGTGTGTGTGTGTGTGTGTGTGTGTGTGTGTGTGTGTGTGTGTGTGTGTGTGCCAGACGCAGGCCAGACACTGTGGCGCTCCCCAGGAAAGAGGAAGTCTCAACAGGAAATTCCTCTTCTGGAGAAATGTCCTAGGCTGCTGCTTATCAGTTCAGGGACTGGACTTCTGTCCCTGGGCCCTCCCGGTTTCTCCAGCTTCCCCACTCCCCGCTGTTGTCAGTACAGGCAGGAAGAGACAGACTAGCACTCTGCCCAGGCCTGTTCCCTGCTGGTCTGGCTGGAGCTGCAGGCAGCAGCAGGAGCAATTTCAGAGAACCCATGGCTGGACAAACCGGCAAAAACCCAAAACCAAAGCAAACCAAACCAAAGAAAAAACCCCAACTCTCTACAAAGAATGCTAGGCCTGCCCATTCAGGGGCCCGCTTTACTGAAAGGGACATTTACTCCTGTACCCCTTCATCCCCCCACCCCCCAGACAGGCTGGGTCTCTCTGTGTGTACTACAATGTACTATCCGATGAAGGCTCAGCCCTACTGTCTGGCTCTGCCCCAGCTGAGAGCTGCTGACTCTGATCACGGGAGCAAATTCATCAAGGCGAGCAGACAGGCCAAGAACCATGATAGGGCTGGACTATCAAATAATTGGCCAGCCTACTGCCAGCTCCCTTCCTTCTCCCCAGCACAGACAGCTCTTCAGAAAGCACCATCAGTCAGCTGGAGATGAACATGGGTTAACAGTCACTCTCAGGCATGGTGGTGCAGGCCTGTAATCCCAGGACTCTAGAGAGGACTATGCTGGGCTACACAAGACTCTGAATTCTCTCTCTCTCTCTCTCTCTCTCTCTCTCTCTCTCTCTCTCTCTCTCTCTCTCTCTGTCTTAAGACAGGGTTCTCGGGCTGGAGAGATGGCTTAGCGGTTAAGACTGGTCTTCCGGAGGTCCTGAGTTCAAATCCCAGCAACCACATGGTGGCTCACAACCATCTATAACAAGACCTGATTCCCTCTTCTGGTGTTTGAAGACAGCTACAGTGTCCTTACATATAATAAATAAAATAAATCTTAAAAAAAAAGACAGGGTTCTCTGTTGTGGAACTCGCTCTGTAGACCAGGCTGGCCTCGAATCCACCTGCCTCTCTGCCTGGTGGATTTTGAGGATTAAAGGTGTGAGCCACCACTATGAAAAGACCCAGTCTCAAACACTAACCAACCAACCACAGCAAAACAAACAAAATTACCCTTTGGTTCTAACCCTGGTGACATCTTGCAGTTTACAGAGGCCAGAGGCAGGCAGAACAGGGCTGAGTCTCAAAGTCGAATCTCGAACTTTCTCCTGGTGCTGGTTACACAGGGCCACACCCGAACCTTCCACTGGCCCCTCCCTGTGAATCATCTCAGCTGTCAGGCAGGTTTTCGCAGTGTTGTGGCTGATATCTTAGGACAACAGCTTGGCCCCAGTCCTGGCTGAGCTGGTCTGCGTGTGTGTGTGTGTGTGTGTGTGTGTGTGTGTGTGTGTGTGTGTGTCTGCGTGGGGGGGTGGGGGCGGGATGCTCCAGCCAGGGCAATGGATTCCAAGGTCTCTAAGCTTGCAGTCCCCAGATGATCACGTTGTTGTTCTCTTCTTCCTTTCCCCATCCTCTTCTGACAGGATCTCATGTAGCTCAGGCTGTCCTCTAATATACAGCCATAGATGGCCTTGAGGATATATAGGTATGCCTTGGGATTATAGACAGGAGCCATGGAGCCCAGTCTATGCAGAGTTAGGGATCATTCCCGGGGATCAAATGATGGGGCATTTGCCTGTAACCTACACACAGCTCCTGTACGCTTCGTGTCTCTACACCGCAGTCCGAGGGCTCTAAGTTCTGTGTATCTCTGTGCTCATGGTATCGCGGAGGGAAGATGATGTAAACAGAGTACAAGGAGGAATGTATATGGGTAAGAACCCTTACGGGAAATATTGGGACAGGAGAATGGGCGAGAACAGGGAAAGACAGAGCTGAAGGAAGAAGAGGGTTAAAGCTGTGCAGAAGGGGCTGGATGAAGCAGGGACCCGGGAAGTATTGCTCACAGGATCTGGGTACCGGTCCTAGCTTAGCTGGGGGGCTGCTAAGGCACCTGAGACAAGTCTCTATCCCCTGGGCCTTGGTTTCCTCATTGGAACAGTGGAAGGCAGGGCCGGTGTTGTTTACTCTCTGCCTTTCCTGTTCTGTCGGGTCTCTCACTACCCTCCTCTGCACACACACACACACACACACACACACACACACACACACGCAC
>NC_034604.1:55431585-55433240 GCF_900095145.1 Mus pahari
CACGCACACACACACACACACACACACACACACACGCACAGGCTGGTAGAGTCACACTCTTGACACTGATCTGTAGACAGGGTCAGCCAGACTGTGTTTGGAACTTTGCAGCATCCAGCTCAGGACTCCCGAGAGGACACGCTGCCATCTCTCCATACACTAGGACCAGAGGGTCACTGGCAAAGGCTTTATGTCATAAAGTCCCCCTGTGGCCTTCAGTGAGTCAGGACCCCTCCCTTCTCCTCTCGCCCCCCTCCCCCCTTCTTTCTCCTGCAGTGGCCCGCCCTCCTCCCTGTAGACCAGCTGCCTTGGCCACCAGCCAGGGCGGAGGCTCAGAGAGACGGTGGGGTTGCCGGAGGCAGGAATGTCCGCAGAGTCCAGGAATGTTTTTACTCCCCACTCTGCTGAGAGGAAAGCAAGCAACGGCCCCTGGGTTTCTTCCTAACCAGGCCAGAGGGCTTTCCTCCTCTTCCTTCAAACGGAGCCTGTGGCTGTAGGCGTCCCTCTTGCCAGCCATGTTTGTGTTTCTGGGTACTTTTATTTCTGTGTCAATCTGGACTTTGACAGCACTGGGGCTCACAGAGGTATCAGGCTCTTAGCTTGGACTCATGACCCTGGGCCCTCGAGGCCCTTACAAACCTGCAGGTGCCTAGACCTGTGAACCTCGGGGGCATTTTCTTCCTTGTGGCTTTAGGGCGTGGTGAAGAGATTGGGATATAGACAAATATTGGAGCACTGTTGAGGGCCCTGGGGAAGAGAAGCCCAAAGTGGCACCTGCAAACCCTCCCTTTGCTGGTTCTCTAGAAAGAGAAAAGTCGGCTTGTGCGCAGGCTGACGGATAACCGGGAGGAAACGTCTTTCTTTTATAACAAACCTGATCACCGAGATGAAACGCCACTCCCGGGTGTGTGAACCGGACTTTTACCCTTTACCAGACAGTTTGGGGCTGTGTGCACTGGGGAGGGGGAGGGAGTGGGGTGGTGGTGGAGCATGTGGCAAGTTGGAGAGATAATAGGAAATCAGTGCCATCAGATTCGACTCCAGGAAGCAGAGGCTCAAAACAGTAATGGCTCCCGAAATGGAACGTTTACCTTTTTTTTCTCCCATTAAAAAATAAATAAATAAATAAACAAATAATCCAAAACTGGCTGGGTATGGTGACCAGAACTGAGGGAGGCAGAGGTAAGAAGTTCTCTTATGTTCAAGGCCAGCCTGGTCTACAGAGTGAGTTCCAGGACAGCCAGGGGTGTTCCGCAGAGAAACCCTGTCTCGAAAAGACAGACACCAACACCAACAAAACCTAACACTGGGTGATGCGAGGCTGGCACAGTAGCTCTGCTGTGCCTGAGCAGAGAGACCATGTTCCTTCCCCCTCAGTGTGGCTGTCCTAGTCCAAAATGATCACCATTACCTGCACATTCGGTGTGTGAACAAGATCAAAACGAAGACAGTAGAAAGATGAAGGACGAAGAACGGAAAGACCAAAGGAAGAGTCAGGGGTTCTAAACGGGATTGGCTAGAATCACTCAAACAGCTATGCTGTGGCAGAAGATGGGAAATGTTTTGTTGTTGTGTCCTTCCTTCCTTCCTTCCTTCCTTCCTTCCTTCCTTCCTTCCTTCCTTCCTTCCTCCCTCCCTCCCTCCCTCCCTCCCTC
>NC_034604.1:55433435-55446496 GCF_900095145.1 Mus pahari
GCCTCCCAAGTGCTGGGATTAAAGGCGTGCACCACCACCACCACCCAGCCCTTTCTTTCTTGACAGGGTTTCTCTATGTAGTCGTGGCTGTTCTGAAACTCACTCTGTAGACCCTCGGCTGGCCTCGAACTCAGAGATCTGCCTGCCTCTGCCTCCCCAATGCTGGGATTAAAGGAGTGCACCTCCCCTGCACCCTGGCTGTTTTGGGTATTTTTACCTAAGGCACACAACAAAGACCACCTTTGTGGAAAGGGAGCCGGATACTGAAAGACAGTCTCTTCAGTGGACAGTATTTCCAAAAGCTTTCTGCTGGGAAAGTCCATGAGTGTGTGAGGCTCTGTCACTATACTGCAGGTCTGAGGCTTGCCCTTGACCAGTCCCTGACTGGAATGTATGCATGAGACAGCTGAGAGAAGACAGAGCAGGAGTTCAGGGAGAGGCCCCAGATTTGAAAGGGACCACCTTTCCATTCTCCGTGCTGACTGAGTGCCACCCCAGTGCCTGAGGCCTCCTAGGCACTGTGAGCTGAGCACACCTGCCTTTCCCGGCCACAGATAGATTTTCTTTTGAGGCAGGTGATCTCCCTACCTATGTGAATGTGAAGGTGACACTCCTGTCACAGAATTCCGCAGAGTTACCCTCGATTCATTCTGGAATTGGCTTTAATGGTTTTCTTTGCCAACCAACACCTTGGGGAACAGCAGTGGCCCTCTTGGCAGCATGCCTGTTTTTCTTCTGAGGAACTGCCCCTCCTCCATCCTGGATTCAGTACACGAGGTCCTAGTAGAGTGACTCTAGCCTTTCCTCTCCTTGTGGTGGGCACAGTGCCCAGGTCGGATGTGTCTGAGTCAGAGTGACAGAATCCAGGATCAGATCACAACCCAGGTAGGCCACTATGCAACTTGGGAGACTGGGGTTCTCTTTTGGTGTTTGTTTTCTGAAGTCCCTGGGGAGTAGGGACAAGGGAGTCTTTTCTACTGGGAGCACAAGCTAATATGCTAACGCTAGTCCGGAACTGCTGGGGCTATTTTTGTTACTGTAGGGAGAATGAAGAAAGGCTGATATCACTCAGTGGTAGAATGGTGTGGCCTCGCATGTGTGAGGGCCTCGGTTCAGTCCCCAGGACTGGTGTGACTGGAGCCAGCAGACCAGATTACTACACCCTCAATGACATCATCACTCAGGCCTTTGGACCTAGCCATTCCTGAAGCTGGACCGTCCCTGGATTTTTTCTAGTGACCAGTCAACAGTTCTCTTATCTGTTTGAGTCATCTTGAATGGAGTTTCCATCTTTTGCACTTGCAGAATGAGAGTCCCAATACAACGTCCATCGAGATACAGTCCTGTGCTAGAGCAGGAAGAACACTGAAGTCTGCAGTTGCAGGGGGCGTGCGCGTGGTGTGGCGTGCACGTGGTGTGATGTGGCGTGGTGTGGTGTGTGTGTGTGTTAGTATATGCTGAGAATAAGTGTGTGAGCTGAGTGTGCACAATGAGTGTGAGTCCTCATGCTACCCTGCACACTACTGTGTGGGCGTTGCACAACTACATGCAATTGTGTGTCTGAGTATGTGTCCGGGGTGATTTGTGTGAGCTGTCAGTGTGAGCCTCCACAGCTCTTAAGCCCTGGATCAGGGTGACCCTGCCCTGACAGGTGGGGTCCCTTCCCCTTGGGGCCTCTTCCACCTTCTGCCCTCCGTCCCCTCCTCCCCTTCACATGCTGACAACAGCTGCCACCCTCAGCGAGTGCTGACAGCTGCAAACTTAAGTGGCTCCAACAATAAGGGTGGCCCTGCCCCAAAGGAAGAAACGAGTACTGCCATAGCCAGGGAGCCTGGAAAGGGTGGGAGTGGAGCTTCCCTGGGGCCCAGGAGAGAGAGAATGCTGACGTGGCAGCCGCCCTTGTGAAACCTTTTCCTGACAATGACGGCCTGAAAATCCCCAGGCCTCAGTTTACAACAACCAAGGTCACGGACTCCTTGTCTGTGACGCATCCCTTGGAGGCTGGTCATGCGCTCTCTGCTGCCATCTGCTGGGCATTTTCTTCTTGCGGCCGCGGAGAGAAGCCAGACTGACGCCCTGGCCAGAGCGGCTTCCTCCACTTTTTTTTTTTTTTTTTTTTTTTTCCTCATCCCACGCAGCACATGGGTTGGGCTCCCTAGGTTGGGGACCTGGCTTACTTGACGCTCATCATCATAGGTCTGACCTCAAGGCAACAAGACCGAGCTGGCAGACAGACAAGGGGAAACCAACCTGCCTCTGCGCGTTTCCAGACTCCACCCGCAGGATTGTGCTTAGCTGGCCCACGCCTGGTGGGAGATGACGGGGACTTAGATACCTAAGCATCTGGGAATCGCTAACCTCCAGACAGATAGACACCAAGGTTCAGATAATTCCTCCAGCCATGTCTGCACCTTTTGCTCGCTCTCTCTCTCTCTCAGCTCTCGGGTCCTTCCAGTTCCCCACACCTCAACCCTGCTCCCCACCACACCACAGCCTCTCCCTCGCCTCAGTTACTCTTGTAGAAATCACCTGAATATCACTCCTACCTCTGATCCTTACCACACTTGACCTGTCCCTTCTGTCTGCTTAGGTCTGCTCTATCTAATACAGTGCCTGTCTCTCATCTGTGGGGCCCCAGGGTTATCTTAGCCCTTTCCTTATCTACTGGGAGCCAATAGGCATGGCTGGAATTATGGGCTGGTGTCTCTAGAGGGGCTATGTGATAGGAGCATCATCTACTTTATATCTACAGTGCATGGCAGGATCCTGGCAAACGGCATATGGCAAATGCTCACACAAAAGGAACTGGCTCGATCAGACCAATATGCTCCCGTCAAGAGCAACAGGACTCATTGGCTCAGTGTGCATTCTATCCAGGTATTTGCTAAGGGCTGTAGAAAAGTCCTCACCGGGTCCCGAGACTATTCAGAAGGTGGGTGAGACCCCTGTGAGGCCCATTTTTCTAGGGAAGGGAACTGAGAGCCAAAGGCATTGAGTGATTGATCTGTCACACCCACAGTTCCCACCCAGCTCTTTTCTTACCCGCTGTGGCTGTCCTGGACCACAGCCCTGCACACTCTTACTTATGTGATGCTTTCTGTCCCTCCCAACCTCCCACTCCCATGCTACCTCTCTTTCCCCCACCATCCAAGTTTAGCTAAGGGCCCCCAGAAATCAGGGTGGGTCTGCAGCAGATGTCAGGGGCCGGGGGGGGGGGGAAGCTGAGGGATGAGAGAGAGAAAAGGCACACCCTTGCTCTTGCATTTGGCTAAACAAGCGTCCACAGACCCATTGTGCTTCCCAAACCTCAGGTTCCTAAACTGAGCTTGGAAGGACGAGGAAAGAGCTGCAGAGGCGGAGACTCTGACCCCAAGGCAATCAAAGAAAGGCCTTTCCCTGGCTTCCGTGTCCCTGTGGCAGGCTGGCGGTGGTGGTCGAAATCTCTGCCCCTCAGAGTCCTGGGGAGGATGGGTGGAAGAGGAGCAGCATCACAAGAAGGCTTCCTGTAAACTATGGAGGGTGAGGGGACAGGGTGAGGGGGCAGGGTGAGGGGACTTTGTGAGATGCTCAGTAGCTTGGCTCAGAGGTTGGGAGGAGGGAGAGAACAGGAACCTGGCCCAGCCGCAGGTTTTTCTGGTTTGGGAGCTAATGTCGTCAGGGAGGGGAGCTGTAGCCTCTAGGGGAGCTGCCTTGGTATCCCAGAAGGCCTGCTGACTCATGCTCCTCCCCCTCCTCCTCCTCCTTGTCTTAATTACTTCTTTTGTGCTTACAAAAGCAGCACATACTCTTTGTACAGAGAGGGCAGACAGCTCCTCCTGTCCAGGCTGCTGCTGACATTTTGGCATATGTTCTTCCAGGGTTTTTTGTTTTGTTTTGTTTTTGTTTTTTGACAGGGGCTCACTATGTAGCCCTGGCTGTCCCAGAACTCACTGTGTAGACCAGGCTAGCCTTGAACTCAACAGAAATCTGCCTGCCTGCCTCTGCCTCTGCCTTCCAAAGGCTGGGCTTAAAGGCGTGTGCCACCACACCCCTTCCCCGGCTTTGTTTTAATGAAGTTGTGTCTCTTCATTAAAGACAGAAGCCCATTCCTTGAGGACAGTGTAAATCCTTGCAGAACTGTAGACCACTTACTCCCTCCCACACCCAGTCGGGATTAAGGGCTATCCAAAGCTCTGTGGGATGCTGCATGAACAATGTGTCTGAGTGTATCCACAAATGGGCCTGAGAGACTGGTTAGGACCCCAGACCGGAAGGCCAAGGATACAAGTCCCACCCTCCCCGTGATTGGCAGCTGGCCAACTGTGGGCAGATTAGCCTCACTGAGCATTTTCCTCCTTCCTCTGGGGGGGGGGTGGTAGGGGGGCATAGAAATGACAGCAGATCTCCAAGGTATGGCTGAGGCAATTAAGGATGCTGAGCTCAGCACCCAGTCTGGCTCATCAAGGATGAGCTGTTGCTAGAGACACATGAGAAGCCCCCACTCCATTCTAGGCAAATTATCCTCCTTGGATAATATGGGAGAGATTAGTCACCGGGATTCTGGAACTCACCCGAAGATGGGAAGTTTGCATCTTGAGTCACAAAATCGGTTGCACAAGCGTGGGACGGGAGGAACTAAGATTTCCCAGGCAGGGTGGAAGTTCCTGCAGCCAGCCTCCTCTGCATCCCCGGTTGCTGAGCTTGTGGGCATCGGAGGTGATGGGTTCTGAGTGAGGCTGGCCAGTCCACCTTAAGCGATTCCTTTCTCCCTATCCAAGGATAACAGGCACGGGGGTGTGGTATGGTGTGGTGTGGTGTGGTGTGGTGTGGTGTGGTGTGGTGTGGTGTGGTGTGGGTGTGGGTGCTCGCAATGCTGAGAATCAAATCCGGGATCTTAGGCATGCTAAGCCTGGAGCTCTCTGCTGTAAAACCTCTCCACAGCCTCCATGTGTCTCCTCTTAGCACCTCTCTCAACCACTTTGGTCCTTCAACTTCCTTAGCCAAAGTGAAGGCATCAAAATCTGCCATTCTTTGCAGCCAGGCCCCGGGGAAGGCAGGAAGAGACTGATCTTGCCCATCTCTGGTGGGGCTTGAGTTCCCCTGAGCCTCGGGGCTCTCCCGTGCCCATCTCCTTCCTTCCTCCCTCCCTCCCTCCCTCCCTCCCTCTTCCCTCCCTCTGCCATCATGCCTGTTACAGACTGCTTGCCGCCCCTGCAGCAAGAAAAATGTCTTACATTTACTTCGGCTGTTTTGAATAGGGAGGCTTAGGTGGGAAGAAGCCTCATTTGATTTCCAGAATCCGTGATTTTCTCTTTGGTGGCTCTTGGCAGATGTGACTGGCTTAAGGATCTTGGGATGGGGAGGCTACCGTGGGTTAGCCAGACATACCCTAAAGCCAGCGATAGACTGGCCAAAGAGAAGATGAGGGAGCAGTGTGCCTGTCACTGGCCTAGCAGGAGAGGACACTGCCATCAGCTTGAAGATGAAAGGAGCCCCAAGTTTCCCAGAATTCCATGCTGTGGGGAAGGAAAAGACTGAAGCCTTGTGCTAGGCGGAGGGGGTACTGGTCTCCCAGGAAGACAGGTCACACAGTTCTAACAACTTACCAGACCGCTTTACAGGACAGACGCGCTGAGACGAGGGTGGGTCAGTGTTAGGCAGGTGGGTGGGACAACACCGTGACCCAGACTTCCCAGTTATGCATAGGTTTTGCCCTTTATTTAAGCCTAAACTTGGGGCAGCAAGAGACTCTGTGGAGTCATGTGGGATACATGCAGGGGGATGGCACATCCTTGGGAACTTAGGCCTGATTATGAGAAATTATCATCCTCATTCTTTGTCATCGTCCTGTTTACACCTGCAAGTCTTGGTCTATTGGTTCATGAATCTGCCATTAGCTTTATATAGAACTAAGGCCCTTCTATTGCGATTTAAGCTTCTGTTAGTTTGGCAGTCATTTATGACATTTCTTCTTCTTCTTCTTCTTCTTCTTCTTCTTCTTCTTCTTCTTCTTCTTCTTCTTCTTCTTCTTCTTCTTCTTCTTCTCCCTCCTCTCTCTCTCTCTCTCTCTCTCTCTCTCTCTCTCTCTCTCTGTGTGTGTGTGTGTGTGTGTGTGTGTGCACTCATTCCCTTTGGTTATTCACTTNTCCTCCTCCTCCTCCTCCTCCTCCTCCTCCTCCTTCAAGACAGGGTTTCTCTGTGTAGTCCTGGCTGTCCTGGAACTCCCTCTATAGACCAGGTTGGCCTCAAACTCAGAGATCTACCTGCCTCTGCTTTGAAAATGCTGGAATTAAAGGTGGGGGCTACCACCACCTGGTTCTAAGATTTTTAATTGGCTCTTAATGATAGCCAGCCACTTATTTTAATTTCATTATCAGTTTCTCACTAATGTGATTCCCACTTTAATGTCTGCTTTGGAATCCTATTTTACTTGGTTTCTGTGAGTTTAAGTGCTTCAATGTCCTTAGTGGTTTTGTTGTTGTTGTTGTCATTTGTTTTTTGTTTTTGTTTTTGTTTCTTTTTTTCTTTTTTGCTTTATTTCACGCTTTCATACATGTAGGCAAAACACCCATACACATAAAAATAAAAACTAAAAATTTGGGGCACAAAAAGCCCCCTCACCCCAGAGTCTGAGTTCAAATGGGGCTGGAGCGATGGCTCAGTGGTTAATAGCACCTGTGGCTCTTGTAGAGAGGACCCAGATTCAGTTCTTACCACCCACAAGGCAGCTCAGAAAGGGTCACTGTGACTCTATAGCCAGGCAATCCAACAGCCTCTCCTGACTCTCATGGGCTCCAGAATGTAAGCGGTGCACACATATACACTCAGGTGCTCACACGTACACAACAAACAAACAAACAAACAAACACATCGTTTTTTAAAAGCAGCAAACCCAAACTTAGCTCAGGGCTAGCTTCTAAGAGGATTCAGTAAGTCATAAGGATGATGGGTTCAGGACAATAATGTTTAACCCCTCTGAGGCTTTGTAAAAACCTGATGACAATAGGAAAATGGGGCCTCAGGTTAAAAAAAATTTTTTTGTTTTTGTTTGGATTGGCTAGTTTTTTTTTAAAATTTTTGTAATTTTTAAAAAAGATTTGTTTATTTTATGTGTATGAGTACACTATAGCTGGACAGATGGTTATGAGCCATCATGTGGTTGCTGGGAATTGAACTCAGAACCTCTGCTCACTCTGGTCCAAAGATTTATTTATTATTATATCTAAGTACACTGTAGCTGTCTTCAGACACACCAGAAGAGGTCATCAGACCTCATTACAGATGGTTGTGAGCCACCATGTGGCTTCTGAGATTTGAACTCAGGACCTTCAGAAGAGCAGTCAGTGCTCTTAACCACTGAGATATCTCTCAGGACCCTTTTTTTTTTTTTTAAGACAGGGTCTCTACATAGTCCTGCTTGTCCTGGAACTCATTCTATAGATCAGACTGGCTAGATCACACAGAGATCCACCTGCTTCTGCCTCCCTGCTGTTGGTGAAGGGTGTGCACCACCAGGCCTGGTGGAAAGTACATTTTAAAATGCAAAATCTTCTGCAAAAGCAATACACACACTGGCCAATGATGACGTTATGCTAAGTCCTAGAGAACAAGGAAGCCTGTCTTCCCAGGATGGGCCACAAGAGGGCGCCCTATGCCCCCAACATGAGTCACCAGCCCTTTACCAAGTTTCCAGGAGCAACCGCCCTTCCTCGTTTTTTTGTAAGTAAAGACTCTAGGCTCTCCATCTGGGAAGAGCTTGGGTTTGAGACACTGTTCTCCCTGTGTCCTTCCTTCCCAGGACAGAAGCCTGTGTCATGGCCCTTAGGGATGCTGTGAAATTGTTCCAGCTTTAGAGATCATACGAGGCGTGGCCTCAGGTATGCCGGCCGAATGCAGAGTCCTGATGAGCGCAAGCTGGGATCTCTTTACAGTAGGATTTCCTTGACTGCTTCTTCCCGGGTACAGCTTGCACACAGAAGATTCTGAGTGGTGCCAAGGTGAATAAAGAGCCCTAAACAAGAGAGGAGGACACCTTTAACCCCAGCACTTGGAAGGCAGAGGCTCACAGATCTTCGTGAATTTGAGGCCAACCGGGATAGCCAGGGGCTATGGAGAGAAACCCTGTCTCCCCACCACCTGCTTCCGAGAAAAAAAACCTAATAAAATGGGACACCTCTGGGGTCCTGCTTATTGTTCTTCTTGTGCACTCCTCTGGAGACCCTCTCAAGTCACAGTATGTGACTGTGACCTGCAGCCAGCTGGTGAGGAGTTCCGTGAGGACTTCAAATGGGAGCTCTAGAAGGAACAGCAGCAAAGATAACGCCTGGGCTCGTCCTGTTGGCTACTATTTCAGAGCTGAAAAGTACAACGGTTGCGGAGGCACCCTTGGGCCATCTCTCCTGTTCCCTGTTAGGCACTCAAGAGATGAATGATTCCAGAGTCTCAGACCCCTCTTCGGGGCTTGTTCTGGGGGCACTGAGGAGCAATATAGGAGCCCTTGGCACCTGGGGATGACCATATAAGAGGGCTTGTTTTATCTAAATATAGTAGTTTGGGAGATCATATGAGGCATGTGACTGTTTCCAACTGGGTTGGGTTTTTTTCAAGATGGGGTTTCTGTGTGTTGTAGCCCTGGCTGTCCTGGAACTCACTATGTAGACAAGGTTGGCCTCAAACTCCCAGAAATCCTCCTGCCTCTGCCTCCAGAGTGCTGGCATTAAGGGCATATGCCACCATGGACTGGCCATGTGACTGTTTTAAGTGTCCGGGCATCTAGTGTGGTGGTGCGTACCTATAACTCCAGACCCTGGGTTTAGTCATATTTTATTTATGTGCATATTTGTGTGCAGGTGCCCGTGGAAGCCAGCAGAGGGTGTAGGATCTCCTGGAGCCATGTGTCTGGAGTTACAAGAAGTTGTGAACCTCTCAACATGGGTTCTGGGAATTGAGCCTAGGTCCTCTGGAAGGACATCAAGTGCTCTTAACCACTGAGCCATCTCTGCAGCCCAACCCCAGCCCCTGGAGGCTGAAGCAAAGCAAGTTCAACGACTGTGTAAGAGGGCTTGTTTTGTCTACATACAGTAGTTTGGGGGATCATGCCAGACTTCATGGTGAGACCCTATCTCAAAAAAAAAAAGAATATTCTCATGTGTTGGCTTTGTGGCCTGAGGTACAACTGCAGCTGTGTCATTGCAAAGCTTGGCTCAGGGCCTGAGGCAACTCAGAATTGCACACATGTGTGATACGTGAACATATGATTTCAGACTGTGTTCTCTGGAACAGATGGAGAGGGCTTACCATGTGTTAGATTCCCCCAAGTCCTCTGTGGCCCTTGCTTAAACTCTAATGGTCCCCGTCTTCCACAAATCTCTACCCTGACGTCATGGCCCGGAAGCATCCCGAGACACCAGGAATGTGAAAGGCAGCTCAGATGTGGCCCCTGACGGGGGTCTCTGACCGGAAGTGTCTGCCAGGTGGAGGCACTTGGGGGTTATCGCAGTGAATACTGAGAAGTTCTTTCCTGCCCTTTACTCCCAGGAAGAACGAAGACACAAATCAAAGGTCCAGTACTTTATTACTGTCACAGAACAGAAAGAGGAAGGGGTTCAATATTCTCCCCCTCTCCCCCCCCCACACCATAGGAAAGCCACTGGGATGGGGGCAGCCTGAGGCAGGCAAGACTGGTGGGCAGAGCAGAGGAGGACTGCGGAAATTGTTAGCATTGACCGGATACCGTCACAGTCCCTGAGTGTGGCCTAAGGTCAGTGCCTTAAGCTCTTTCAGCCTCGGGCGCTGCCTATCTGCTCCCTCACTGGGTCACAGTGAGAACTGACGTGGTGCTGGAAGTGTCAAGCGTCAGAGGGTGGAGGGTGTGAGTCAGAGGGTGGAGGGTGGTGTTGCTATCATCAGCAAGTCTGCCGTCCTGAGTGGGTCAGCAACAGCCTCTGAATGTGAGCAGGAGGGGGGAGGGGTCGTCTCTCTTCAGAAATGTCTTCTGGAGGCTCGCTAGGAGCATAGCCCCTGGGGACTGCCTGGTCTCTGGAGACTCCAGGCCACATCAGAAATGAGGGCTGTGGAACTATATGATAATTACCACTTCCACTGACTCAGCCCAATGGACTAGGGGCAGTTTAGGATAGTTCGCAGGGACATGAGTGTGTGCCCGAGTGTGTGGGTGTGCGCATGTGGCTAGTGTCTTCTGTCACTGTCTACCCTTATGATGCTGAGACACTGTCTCTCGGCAAACCTGGAGCTCACCAACCCTGGCTGGGCTGGCTGGCTGGCTGGCTGCAGATCTCCAGGGGTCCTCTTGTCTTTCTCCCTACCAGCACTAGGATGCTAAGCGTGACCGCACGGCTGGCTTTCTACACAGGCGCTGGACATCCAAACTCAGTGCTTGACTGAGGAGCCATGTCCCCAGCACCTAAGTTCTAGTTTCCCCTTTGCTTTTATTTCTTTTTATTATATGTGTGTACACGTACGCATGTGGAGGTCAGACGACACGTTTCAGGAGTCAGTTTTTCTCTTCCCACCACGTGGGTTCTGGGAATTCTACTCAAGTCCTCAGATTGGTGGCCAGCGTCTTTGCTGATAAGCTCCGTCTCATCCTTTCAACCCAAGTTCTATTTTATAGCTGGATTTCTATCCCTGCCTCTGGCTCCCGAAGCTGAGATGAAAGGCATGTAGTTTATTTTTATTTTTGTTTGTTTGTTTGTTTTTAGCACAGTGTGCAAAGATTTACTAAGGAAAACCAAGAAAGAACTCCCAAGAGTTGGGGGGCAGGGAGCCATAAGGACATATGTATATGTGTAAGGGTATATGTAGTACCTGCCTCTACTCTTTCTTTTTTTCCTCAGACATTCAATTCCACGCTTGAAATCAACCCTGGCTCTACCTTTTACTTTCCAGGCGACCTGGCTCTTGTTTGGACCTAAGGAAAAGCGACTGTAAGCAGGGAGGCATCTCTGGCAAGAGATGAATAAGCACGTTTGCGGCTGTGCGCAGGGATCACAAGGGCTCCTGCAGTGGGAAGAGCCACCACTAGGGGCGCTCCAAGTCATGTATTTTCTACCTGTGGCTGCCCTCCAAATCCAACGGAGATGAATGGCTTTTAGTTTACCTAACTGATTTAATAAACTTTAAAAATAAATGTACGTGTGACTTTCTTAATAGTGTGGATGTGGGTCTGTGTTCCCTCCTCACCACAAGGTCTACAGGGAAGGAATGTGGAGGGTCAGAGTGGAGGGGAGCCGTCTCATAGTCTGGTTTTCAACCACTGTGTCTTGAGACAAGTTTCTCAAGAGTGAGGCAGTTCTGGGGTTCCCACAACCAGCCTCCCGGGGATGTTAGGAAATATGGACAGAGCGAAAAGAAAAGCTATACAAAGGTCAGAAAAGAGCTCCCAAGACCAACCGCTTACCTCCGACGAACCGCCTCCTCCTCCCTTCCTCCCCGGAAGGAAATGCCAGGGCGGGAAGGAGGCAGATCCAGCTGCTAAGCCATGACCTCAAGAACAGTATTTCCAGGAATCCCCATCTTAGCATCCAAGGGATTCCTGGGAAAACTGGACCGTGAGGACAAGGTGGGAGAGAGATGCCTTCAGCACGTGCCACGCCCCTAGGGACCAGCAGTTTTCTCTGCATCCACCGTGGAGTGCTGTATGCACCCTCCTTCCCGGGATGCAGCTTCCTGCTCTGGGAAGAGCAACCAGAGCTTTGAGTGGCTTGGGAAGTACCTTCCCTGAGGTCAGGAAGCATTTGGGACCGATCCTCCCTGCCTCCCTCCCCCCTGCCGTGGTCCACGGGGACTCTGGTCAGTGATTATGAAGTCCGTTCCCAGGCTCTAGTGACCTTCTCGCTGCGGTCCTCCAGCAGGTCACTTAGACTCTGATTCTCGCTCGATTGTAAAGTGGCATCAAATAGGACCCACTGGGTGGGTGAGGAGCCAGCATGAACGAAGCGAGGACACGGGACGCTTAGAAATATGTACGTATGGTCAGGGGCTGGTGAGATGGCTCAGCAATTAAGAGCATTGGCTGCTCTTCCAGAGGTCCTGAGTTCAAGTCTCAGCAGCCACCTGGTGGCTCAGAATCATCTATAAAGGGATCTGATGCCGTCTTCTGGCATGCAGGAGTGTGTGGGTCTGCCTCTGTTGCTACTACAGCTGAGACTAACCAAGACCAGGGTGGTGTTTGTTCTCCTACTCTACTCCATGAAGTGGGTCACCTTCCTCAGACCAAGCTTGGGAGGTTAAATATAAATGAGTATACCCCAGTGACTCTCCTCTGTTGCCCCTTGCCTCTCTGAAGCCTCTGGGACAAGGGCAGACATTTGTGAGATGCCAGGCTGGCTCAGGCAGTAGCACAGAGCCGGGGTAGAGCTCAAAGAGTGAAGACTGTGACCTCAGGCCTATGTCTGGCATTTTGTGGTTTGCAACATGACAGTGTCATATTGTTGGGTTACCAGGACCCCGAGCCTCTACTAGGGCTAAGGGTTGTTAGGGAGTGTCTGATTTACAGAGACGAAGGGGTTTCAACGCAGAACCACATACAGTGGCGATTCACTATGCAGTGTTGAGAAGTGTTCTGAGGGTGTGTTAGAACACGCCCCCCCCCCCCATGGGTCTCTGTTAGCAGGGTCTTCTCTAGGCTGAGGAAGTAGAGGCAGGGTGTTGGTGCTGGCGGCCCCTGAATGGACCAGAGCTTACTGTTGCAGATGGCACAAGAGTGATTAGCCTTGGTACAGCCTGAGCCCAGGAACATCACCACGAGCCCGTTACCCCAGGAACATCATCATCGGGCCTGTTACCCCATGCCAACACTTACCACGTCCTGGTGACGGCTGCAGAACATCTTCTCCCTTCCTGAGCTACAGTGCTTCATCTCAGACTCCCAACTGACCAGAGATGCAGCACTGCACCTCAGGCTGGGAGACAGGCGCTCCGCCGGGCGGCTTTCTTCCTGGGCAGGAGAAGAAGTGTGAACATGTGCAGTGGTCTGCCCATGTGGTCTTGACTTGCCCAGGAGCCCTCTGGGACTGACATTTCCACTTTCTTGTCCTTTTGTCTTTTTTTTTTTTTTTTTT
>NC_034604.1:55446650-55484216 GCF_900095145.1 Mus pahari
TCTTGTGATAGACCCATCCATTTCAAGCATGCAGTTAATTTATTTTTTTCAGTGATAAAGATGGAACCTAGGGCTGGCCTGCTCAACCTGTGGCTCCCGTGTTTGCGCGCCGCCCCCCATCCGTGTTTTTATGCATGCAGGACAAATGACTGCTAGTGAGAAACCATCCATTACTTCTTTAGATCTCAGGACATCTCCTTCATGGGCTTGCCCATCCTTTGCATTCTGTTTCTCCCTAGCTCTTGAGGTATCGTTTTCAACTGTGGCCACTTTCCTTCATAAGGAAAGGGATCCTGTTGGCTTCCCTCAACCCCCGGATCAAGGCCGCATTGAACACTGCTTGAGTAGATGGCTTGCAACCCACCTCATCCTCTGTAGCCTTGGAGCGGTTTATCTCTGGGTCACCCCAGCATCTCTCTCCAGTTCCCTGAGGCCAGGGTCCATATGTTATAATTTGGGGTCCCTAGAACCCTGCCAATGACTTTGCACATGACCACAGACAGCAGATGACAAGTGGTGACCATCTTCTGTGGTCACGGCTTGTATGGGAACTTCCAGGTGAACAGAGCACCTCCCCACCCCCAAACCACCCACTCACCCTGCTCTTGCTAAGACCCCAGGGTCCCCCAGATGACCTCTGCTTCATGGTGACTGTGGTGGCCTTGGTGCTGGATGACACATACCTTCAGGATTTTCTGAAGAGGGTAGGCAGCCTTTCCTCGGGGCTGAGAGAGAACAGAAAAAAAAAGTGCGCCTCCATTTTTAGAGACCTCTCTGCTCCTAGGCCTCCCAACAGGAATCTAGCACCCCCAAGTTGGAGGTGGGGTGCAGTGGCAGTGGGAAAAGCTTCTTTGATTTGTTGCTAAGGCCAGGAAACTTCTGCCCTCGGGCATTCCCCAGCCAATAACCAACTTCCCTCTGTCTGGACTCCTCAGAAACTTTCCACAGCCCTCTTTACCAGGAGAGCTGAACACAGGACTCTCTTGGAGTCAGAATGTCTCGTCTTCTCCATGACATTTCCCACAGCTCCCATGGACCCTGGGAGAGGTGGCACTGAAGTTGACCAAGGGACATTTCAGTAAGTAGGTAGGAGTGGTGGACACAGCATAGCTGGATTGTTAGGAGCCTTCCCCAGGGTCGACTGTGCCCAAAGCCCTTTTGCCTCCACTGCTTTTGCTTTCTGGGGGAGCAGAGGGAGTGGTGATCTTTGGGAGTCATTTGGTGACACACCATTTGGGTCATCCCCTGCCTCTTTGTCTGCCCTCCCCTCTCCCTTATTTTCCTTTTTGTCCTTCTTTCTTTTTAGAAGCGGAGACACGTGTAGACCAGGCTAGCCCCAAACTCATTCAGTGTATAGAACTGGTGATCCCCCTGCCTCTACTTCTGGAATTCTGAGATTACATGCATGAACCACAATGCCTGTGGACCTGGGGTCCTGTGTGTGGGGAGGAAAGCCTGGCTCTTCTGCCTCTGACTTCTTCCTGAGGCCTGTTTATTTCAGGAAGGGGCTTCAGGTTAGTGCCTGACAAGCCACAGAAGCAGGTGACAGTGTGGTACTGATGTTGCACCTTCATTATTATTGTTGCTTAAAACTCTGAATGGTGTTAGCTTTCCATTTATAGCAAGTATTCCAACTTAGGTACATAAAAGGATTCACCTTACTCTTTACAATAAAATTGCAGACGAAAGTAAAAAATAGGACATCCAATGACTAGGTTTGGGGCAGGACAGCAGAGCCTGTTCTACCTTCTGGGCAGCTTGTGTGGCTGGAAATGATCACCTTGGGTGGAGGACCAGGAAAGGGGATGGGGCATTCTAGATTTGCAGACAGCAACTCAGAAAGGAGAAATGAGAGCTGCTGCCATCCCACCTTGGGATAAAGGAGAATATGGCAAAGATTTTACATCTCGGCGGGACACAAGAACTAGACAGAAGGTGGTCCATCTTCCTTAAGGAGACATAAATGGCCAGACAGCATAGAGAGGGAGGCGTTCAGCCAGGAAAGGTCTTTGTCTCTTCTTCCTTGTCCCCTCCCTGGATAAAGACTGTCTCGTTCTGTCCCTATGATTCTAGAACAATCGAGAGGGTGAACATTTAAATGCACATATCCCTGTAGGTCTCCAAGACTCCAAGGAAATAGAATTTTCCATGGGGTTGGAGTGTAAGGTACCATGCTGGGCTTTCTAACTCAAAGCAGCCCGGCCTGGCCCCTCACCTTCAACTCCATGCCTGACAGCTCAGTTTCTTAGTTCTCTGGGTGTGGGACAGATCATTCAGCAGACCCAGAACCATCTCTATGTGCTTAGGAAGTATGTCCCTGCACTCCTGGCTAAAGCAACCTTAATACTGTCCTTGCCCTTGCGGGACACAGAAGGCTGAGGGGGAAAAAAGCACCCGAGGAGGGCATGGGGGCAGACTCATAGGAATTCCAGAGAGCCTGTGGAAAGACTGCCAAGAGCTCGTGGCCAGCGAGGTTCCTTCCCCCACCCCCTTGAGTAGCTCGAAAGGCCTCCTGCAAGGGGTGGGGTAGGGTGGGGACTGGGATGGTGGGAAGGAACAGGGGGACGGGAAGGTATGCCTTTTTCCTCTGGGCTCATGAACATACACGTCCGGATCCCTGGCTCCCTCAAATGTAGCCTCCCTGAGAAGAAGTATTCGAAGAACCCTTTCATTCACCCCAAGAAAGGCTCCTTTGCCCACCCTGAGCTGCTGTTTGGAAGATGAGAGAGGCTTGGAGAGCCAAGCTCTATCTCCAGAGAGCAGGCATATTTCTCACTGGGCCCCTTCATCTCCGGGGCTTGGTTCTCCATTCTGTTAAAGCAGTGGCTGAACCAGGTGGACTCCAGATCTTACCTGGCGCTCTTGTTGGTTCTGGTTGTCAACAGCTTGAAGGCCTGCTGCCAGGGAGTAGCCCGCCTCTTCTCCTTTTCTCACTTCTTCAGAAAATGTCTCCAGGCAAGGGGATCTCTCCCTTCTGTCTGTTGGGAAGCTCCCGGGAGGGGTGAGAGGAGGGGACGCTGAAGGAGAAAATAAACAGTGGTTGTCTGGATAGTCTCGCCAGGCCTAGGCAGGACGCTCTGTGGCTCCTGCCCTTATATGGCAAGGCTGCTCTGAGCTAGGAACCCTGCCTGTCATTCCCACCTCAGGCACCACTCAGAGGACTGAGGGCTACCACTGGTCACCTGGGCCTCTGCTGAGAAGGCAGGCAAGACCTGGCATGCATGCTGGGAATCACCTCTCCACACGGAGCGGACTTATCTTGGCTTTTGATTGGTGTAGCCGGTGAAAAAGAATTCATCCTCAGCCAGCTATGAGATGAGAGTAATTCGCTCCTCCATTTTGCAGAAGAGAAAACAGACCCAGAGTGGCTAAGGACAACTATGCAACTGGACAGGAAATGAGGATTTAATTCAGGCTGTCTGGTATCGGGGCCTGGTATCTGGCCTGGGGTTCTGAGTTGACTGCCTGGATACAGCATAAAGGGGAGGATTTGGCTATCACGTGAGCTCTGTAAAAAGTCGATTGTGTTGGAGGTTTGCCCCTGGGAAGCCAGGGAAGCCCCAGTGTTCCACAACACAGCCCAAGAGGGACACTTAAGCCTAAGACAGGACAATAGGCTACTTACTGGTGTCTTCAGTATATGACACCGGGTTTGCTGCAGGCTAGGGCCTCATAGAAGGGACTCGGGGATGCACCTGGTCACAACTGCAGCTCTGCAGCATGTTTTAAGGATCAGTTGAAGCAACAGGTGGGAAAGCACAGAACACTTTTAAGATGGCTCTCCCCCTCCAAAGTGGCCTCTGGTGTCTCCCTATGCTGACACATCTAAATGAGCTGTTCCCCCTCTGTCCAGCTGTGGGACTCAGGGCCCAGGCCCTAGATTCTGATTGGAAACCTCAGGCTAGGCCCATGTCCCAGGCCAGCAGCAGCAGCAGCAGCAGCGACCGACTTGACCGTGGGAAAGGCTGTGGAGGGAGGCCGAGGCGGGTGGAGGGGGTGGGCTGCTGGGAACAGCTCAGAAATGTGCCTCACACAAGTACTAACATCCTGTGTGCTCCCAGGCCAGCCCTGGAGCCTCCCTCACCCCATCCATCATCCTGGCATCTTCTGCAAGGCTCCTTCCTGGGGCTGGATGGGGGAGGGGTTGGGGGGCTCAGGGCTGACTGTCCCCGTGCCAGAGAGAGTGCAGCTGGCCACTCTACAGGCCTGCTTAATGTCGGTTGGCTGGAGGGTCACCACACGGAGGTGCCTGTAGCCTCCTAATCCAATTTGTTTACACCAGTCTCTGCAGCTCATTGGCTCCCACGAGGAGACCGGGTGCGTGCTGTGTTGGGGGTGCACGTTCACACACGTGTGGAGGCTACACGGGGCTGAACAGGTGGGCTGTGTTATACAAGCCTCGTCTCCCATCCACGGAACCATGGCTCCTTTCTGCAGCCCTGCCTCCCCACTTCCCCCTCCCTCACCTCCAGTCCTTCCTCTGTTTATTCCGTCCCTGATAGATCCGTGCCAGACATCTCTACACAGCCTGACCTCGCAATTCTGAGTGTGCTTCTCCCCTCTGGGCCTCAGTTTCCCTACCTGTCTTGTGGAGGCTCCACCACTGCTACCAAATGCAGGATGCCGCATGCTTAAACCCCAGCAGGGCTGAAGGAGCACCTTCACCATTGGGAACCTCTGTTATCAAGAGGTGGGGTGAAGTGGGAAGTGGGGTGGGAGATGTTGTCATGCCTGTTGGGTCTCCTCTTCTTTGCTTTATTACCCTGCTGACACCCCAGCCTCTAGCATTCTCCAAAGGCCACCCTTTGGCTAGGTTCTGCTCTTTGAGACTCCCGGCCTTGGTTTCCTGGGCATTCTGAGCACTGGGATGGGGAGCTTGTCTGAGGGTCCCTAGTTATACCTAGAGCTACCTAAGTTGGAGTGTCTACGGGGGCGGTGGAAAGGAGCACTTACAGTTCTGAGAGCCGAGCGGCCATTGGTGTCCCTTCTTGGCTTCTCAGGAAGGTTCCTCTCTGGGGCTCTTCTCCAGGGTAGGAGGATTCCTACCAGCCATCACTCTTGCCTGAAAAGAACAAAAGATCTGGCTCAGTCAGAAGTCTGCTGGATCACTCTGTGACCAGGATGCTGAACTCCAAGGACCTGTGCTTGACAGTGTTCTCACAGAGACCGAGAAAGGGCCCAGGCCACTCCAAGCCCACAAGCCTTGAGCTGACTTGCTGAGGTTTCTCAGGCCCCCTGGAATTGTCCTTTGGGCCCCACGTGGCCACGATCCCTGCTCTGTCCCCTGGTTTTCAAAGGAGGACACCAGGACAGCGCTGGGAGCAGAGGGGATCACCTTCCTCTTGGACACTGCAGGACTTGTCAGTGAGGGCTCTGTTCTGGTCCCACCTCATGTCGTGAGTGGGCTATGTTGAAGAGACCACAACCTGGCGTTAACTTGGTGACCAAGACTGTAACCCCCTGCAGTAGCTCAAGGCTCTTGGGCCATAGAATGACCCCTGAATGGTGCATCTACTGTTGAAGGGTGTGTGTGTGTGTGTGTATGTGTGTGTGTGAACAAGGCTTTGCAGTTTGCTCGAGCTAATGACCAGTATCCAAAGCAGACAAGAAGCCAGACTCAGCTGGCTCGCCCCTGAGCTTGGATAGATATAAAGCAAAGTTCACATGGTCAAGATCATTGCCAAAGCCAGGCCCTTCTTCCACGGAACAAGCCATGGCTGTTCCTCAGGGAGAGATTTTCTACCTCAGCCTCTCTCTGGCAGCTCCCTCCCACACACAGGTTCCACAGCTCTTGACTCCAGGATCGGATTGCTGCCATATGCTTGGACAGAGTGAAGGAGAGAGGGCCCTGCTTTTGAATCCCATTCCTGGCACTTCCCAGCTGTGTCCGAGGACCCTTAGGAAGACTTGACTTCTGACCATCAGAGGCAGCAGAGAAGAAACAGAGGCAGCCCTGGGCACGTGATAAGCCATGAATACATGGCTGCAGTTTCTATCGTTAGCACGGTAAGCGCAGGGCCAGGGGGACATCTAGAAATGTGGATACTGACTACAGGAGCCACCGCTGCCTGGCCCCTCCTCATGTTCCCTCCTGCACAGCTTCCCTTGGCTTCTGTTCCCAGAGCGCCCTCAGACCCTTGTCACCCTGTAAAGTTCACCAACCTCACACGCTCCCTACTTCCTCCCCAGGGAATAACGTTCTGGGACTCTTGAGCAAACCCTGGGAATGCAGCTTGAGGTGGAAACCCGCAAGCGGGTGGGGGGAGGGAAGCGAAGGAAGAGAAAGGGGACCCTGGCTCCTCTGGAACCCCAAGCCTTGCCTCCAGCAGCTCAGATCCTGGGGAGGAGGAAGGTCCTGAACACCCAGATCCCTAGCTTTCCAGGGCAAAATCTGGGACGAGGCATGGCTTTCTGCACAGCTTCTCTGGGCTTCTCCAAGCAAGGTGGAGGAGAAGAGCCGGGAGCTCTGGATGCACCTCCCCCTTGCTAAGAACGTTTGTCCCAGTCTCCTTAGGATCTTTCTCAGTGCCATTTGACAAGTGAAGAAACCGAGGTTCTCAGAGCTCACAGCACACTCTCAAGGTCACCGTCACGCAGCTCATTAGTCTAGGGGTCCCAGTTGGCCCCACGCAGTCCAGCACGCACTGTCCTCTCTCCCCTGAAGCCCAGATTGTCCTACTTGTCTAAGGAGCTTGAGAACAGAGAAAGCCTTTGCAGTAGGAACAGAAACCACCAGGCACTGGAAGCTACGCTTGTCTTGTCGTGGGCGTTGCTCTCTCTTCCTCTCTTGTTTGTTTGTAGGATATTTGCTTAAACAAACAACCCCAAACCCCATTGCCATTATAAACATTTTGCTTCTGTTCTGTCTGTGTCTTTTGGGTTTGTGTCTATGTTTGTGTTTGTGTGTGTGTGTGTGTGTGTGTGTGTGTGTGCTTGTGTGTGTGTGCTTATGTGTGTGAGTGCATGTATGCATGCGCTTGTGCATGTGCATATGCATGTACATGTACCAGTAGCGTGAAGACCAGAGATGACCATTAGGTGTCATATATTGTTCAGTATCACTTTTTAAATTTAATTTAAATATGTCTCCATGTATGCAAGTGCTTTAGAGGCCATAAGAGGGTGTTGGATCCCTGAGGACTAGAGTTACAGATGGTTGTAAGCTGCTGTAGTTATTAGGGATTGAACCCTGGTCCTCGGCAAGAACAGCCAGTGTTCTTAACTACCATCTCTCTAGCCCCTCTACCTTATCTTTTTGACACAGAGTCTCTCACTGAAGCGTGCTGATTCTGCTACATTGATTGTCCAGCAAGGTCAAGGGTGTATCTGTCTCCTCCTCAGCACTGGGATTGTAAATGCTGTCACAGAACCTGGTTTCTATACGGGTGCTGGAGATCTGAAACCAGGTCCTTGCCTCATGCTTGCAAGGCAAGCTCCTGAGCAACGGAGCCACCTTCCAGCCCATCTTGCCTGCTTTGTAAAGAGTAAGAGTCTCCAGGGTTGTAGGGCTTTGCAGGAATGTTCAGCCCTCCTGGATATCAGGCACTGGTTTTCTACGGACTGTTTAGGGCACGAAGATTAGCAGGCAGGGATAAAGCTCCTATAGGTAGAATCCCTGCAACATATGTACACGGGTCTTAGACTTTCTGGGTGTCAGGAGCATGCAGGCCATGGTGGCAGAGAGGGGGACTTCATGGTGTCAGGACTCTCCCAACTCACCCCTGTCCTCACCCCCCCTTTCCTCATTGCTCCCCTCAAAGGTAGTCTCAGTAAGCTGCACCGGGACCTGAAATCTTGGGGCATCCTGCTCTTGCACCCTCGTAAATTCTGAAGCTCAGAGAGGCGATGCAAGGGATACAAAGGAAGTGCTTGAGGTCAGGGATCCAACTGACATCCAGCTAAGGTCCCGACTTCATCTATTGACTGAAGGATGTCATTGGCCGACACAGGGGGCCTCTGGGAGGAAGGGGGAGTGGAGAAGAGCGCCTTAAGTTCCCTGGCTTTGAGGATGGAATAATCATGACTTCCGTCTTCAAATAGCTTTTGGCTCTTCCTAGAAGCCAGATGGCGGATGTTTGGAATGTATGTTGTAAATACTGCTACAGGAGGGGGTGGGGTACAGATGTATGACTTTCTTCAGTAACAAGAAAAAGATCTGAGGGAGGGGCAAGGGGGGGGGAAGCTGGCTGAGAAAGGATCTGGGAAGAAGGGAAGGGCACAGAGAGAATTGTGTGTGTGTGTGTGTGTGTGTTTGTGTATGTGTGGTGTGTGTGTAGCACGTATGTGGTGGTGTGTGTGGGGGGGTGAGTGGTGTGTGGTGTGGTGTATATGTGTGTGTTTGTGTGTGTGTGGTATGTGATGTATGTGTGTGTGTGGTGTATGTATGTGTGTGGTGTGATCTATGTATGTGTGTATGTATGTGTGTGTGGTGTGAGCAGTGTGTATGTGTGCAGTGTGTGTGGTCTATGTATGTGTAGTGTGTTTATGGTGTATGTGGTATGTTATATGTAGTGTGGTGTGAGTGGTATGTGTGCACGTGTGTGTGTAATATGTGATCTATGTATGTATGGTGTGTGTGGTGTGTGTGTATGAGTGGTGTATGTGTGTGTGTGGTGTAGTATGTGTAGTGTGTGGTGTGTGGTATGAGTGGTATGTGTGTGTGATGTGTGTATGTGGTATGTGTGTGGTATGTGGTGTGTGGTGTGTGTGTGGTCTGTGTGTGTCTGTGGTGATGGGGTAGATACTGATGGCCACAAAGGAGGGCAAATGAAGGAGCCAGCAGCAGCTGGGGAGGGGGCTGAGGTGCAAAGGGGCAGCTCCATCTCGGGTTAGGAGTAAACCCTACATCTAAAAATAACTCAGCCGTTCTCCCAGCAGGGCTGGCAGCAGGGTTGAGAAAGGCACACTTGCCCTTTTATGGTAAGAACAAATCCAGATTCTCAGAGGCAGGCTGGGCTGGCGCCTACAACTGTGGATGAAGCCCAGCCATGGGGTCTAGGGTGGGACAGGGCTGGTGGGGCTGCAACTGGTGAGATTTCCTGGACTGGGTCCCCTACTGTATGTAAAGAAAGAACCGAGGTAGGGGCAAAAGGGGCCACCGGGAAACGCCGTGCTAGGCTGCTGGGTTCTGGTATTGGGTCCTGGGTCTCTTTGGTTCACAGCCCCTGCTTCCAGGTAGGGGAGGAGATTAGATTTCATGTGCAGGAGTCTGAGACACCGAGGAGCACTGACCCAAGTTCATACCAGGTTGGCTTTTGTGCCCATTGTTCTGGAAAGCACTGTAAACAGCAGAAAGAGCACTGGCCTGGGAGCACCAGACCCTGCTCCTCTTCAGGTTTTGACTTGCTTTAATGACCTTGAATACTCTGCTGACCCTTTTTGGTCTTAGTTTTCCTCACTGGGATAATTTTTTTTACTTATTATTTACATTATTATGATTATTATTAGTCATTTTTGAGAGAACATTTTACTGTATAGCTAAAGTTGTTATAGAGCTCTATGTAAACTAAAGTAGCCTCAGAGTCACAGAGATCCGCTTGCCTCTCTGTCTTCCAAATGCTGAGACTAAAGGTGTAAGCCATTATGTCTGGCTGACTGGAATAATTTTAAAGAACTTCCCAGAACATACACACTTTCTTCCTCTCTGCCTCTGCCCCTCCTCTCTCTCTCCTCTCTCTCTCTCTCTCTCTCTCTCTCTCTCTCTCTCTCTCTCTCTCTCCCACACACACACCCCCAGTTTCATATTGCCTGGTTCAGGCTCACCTTGCACTCACTGTGTATCCCAGGCCCAGGCGAGCTTTGAGCTCACAGCAACCCTCCTCGGATTTCCGAGTACCGGGCTGCAGGCGTGAGTCACCACGCCAAGCTTGCGTCCACGCTTTTTCTCTCTCTGGGAATTTCTTGGCTGGAAAGCAAAGCTTGGGCATAGAAGAATCTGTAGGCTGCTGTTTTCTTCCTGTGGCCCACCCACTTCCTGTGCCGAACCTCTGGGGTAAATCTCAGATGGGCGAGGCAGGAGACCTTAGAGGGAATCCTCTGCTTTTCTGGTTCCTTGGGTCCAGACCCTGCTGAACACATGGGCGCCAGGAGGTACCTCTTGTTCAAGGTCATATGGAGATCTAGGCAGAATCCAAAAGAACCAAGGACTTCCCCGACCTAATCTTGGGTATCTCTTACGCAGGAGGCCCCCTCCCTTTTGTAGTTCCTTTAGTTTGGGAGCCATCTCTGGCCATCTAAAAAGGGACTTGGAAGACAGACTAGGAGGGATTGATAGCAAGTCACAGTCTCCAACATTGGCTAGAAGGCAAAGGAGCTCTAGAAGATGCGTCTACTTGGACAGTGTGATCACGAGGAAGTCTTTCCGCGGCTTCTTTATCACTGACACGAGGAGGTAGAATTGTAATGCGTATATACCAGGAACATCTTACCAAAAAGCCACAAGGATATCAAGGGGAGGACATCACATCAGAAGGTGTGTTCTGGTGTTAGCCAGCCTGAGGCAGGGGGTTATCACTCACTCCAGGTCCTCCAAAGCCTCTTCCCCACACCCCATGCCTGTATTCAGGGAAGCCTGGACCCCCCTCTGCCTAGCTTGAACCTGGGTTTGGGAAGCTCTACTAGTGAGCCTCCCTACCCCGCCGTTGGCTTGACTGATGTTTAACTCCTGTTCCAAGACTCCCCCTGGTTTGGTTTTCCCTGGGCATCTTCCCTGGACTGCCCACCTCCCTAGGCTCTAGAAGGCAATGGAATCCTGAGAGCTGCTCCTGTGTCCTAGCTCCCTAGACTGACTTTTGTGACTCAGCCCAGAGAAGCTGCTTGCTTCCCTCACCAGCTTCTTGCCACAGCCATGGCTGGGGAAAAGACGGGAGCAGAGGAGGGAAAAACTGAGACATCTTGGTCGTAAGTCAGCTGCTTTCTTGTGACCCTGCTGGAATCTCCACGCAGACTCTCTGGAGCGTGTGAACAGGCTCCCAGAGACTTTGCCCCACCCCCACCCCCACCCCCGTCTCACTCCTGCACAGTGGGGAGGCTATTGGAGGAATATGGTCCCCAGGGACCTTGTTCTCATAAATAGGTTCCAGGTCTCTCTGGTCAGGCCTGGATTCTCCTGGGAAGACGAAAAGATCACTGCAGGGTAAAAGGAAGTGGGAGGAGGGAGGGGGAGGGGAGCCCAAGAAGCCCCTGTGCAAAGCCAGGGCACAATTGACGTCATCTCTGGCTAGAATCTGACATGCGGGCAGTCAGGGACTTACGTTCCATGGCAGCCTTCGTGGGCATGTGAAGCTGAAGGCTGCTGGTGGGAAAGGCCTCACAGGGTCACCACTGCTGTCATCGTTCTGTGTCATCATTGCTAGTCTTGCATGCTTCTTGGGGTGAGCAGCTCACTACCTCCAAATCACCTCTTTGAGCAGACCCCTCTAGTGCGCAGATGCCTCTGGCATCTCTGGGCCTTGGTCAGTTCACCTCAGAGGGATGGATACCTTAGGCTTTTCAAGGTTGGTGGCTGAATGCCTGAGAGCTGCTGGCTCAAGGAAGGCAGGCAAGTGGCGGTTGTTTTCATGGTCACTACTTATGCTATCTAGGCCAGCAGCCTGTTTTAACTCGTCCCCAGTCCTGGTTGGCTAGGAGAAGCAGAGGAAGAAGGGAAGAGAGAATTGGTCAGGAGGGGCAAGCTTCTATCGATTGCCCTCTCTGTAATACAGCCAGGGTCCTTAGGGATATAGATTGACATGGCTCTTGAGGAGGTCCTAGTCTTGGCCTTGCTCACTGTTCCCTCTGCAAGACTCCAAAAGGCTGTGTGGGGAAAGAGCTGATGAGGTGTCCAAGGGGACACAGACTACCCAGCAGGTGTGCACTAGAGAGGTCTGGCCAGGGTTGAGAGTGGAGGCGGTGGGGGTGAGGGGGCTCTGTTTATTCTGTCAGCATAGTTATTCTTAATCTAGAAGGCACATAGCTTCCTCCCAAAATATCATGTGTCCCATAAAGAAGGTGAATGCTGGAACTGATTCAGATCCATAGCCTTGGCTGGTTCTAGAAGACAGCAGCTAAGCCAGATTTGGAGTCGAGTCCCAGTTTTGCCTATGAGCCTGTGTGGCTTTGAGCAAATGCTCAGGTCTATCTCTCTGAGCACCTGGCTTATGCAAAGGATGAAGGTACTTACCTCAGGGTACTGGGCAGGGAGGCCTTGATACATAGCAATTTGGGTTATGTGAGAGATGGACGTGCTGGAAACAGAACACATGACCTGGAGCCTAGCAAACGCTCTACCATGGTACCGTGAGCTAACACATCCCCAGTGTGACAACTGTTTTCTGAGACAGGGTCTCATGTAGCCCAGGCTAGCTGTGAGCTCACTGAGTAGCTAAGTAGGGCCATGAATTCTTGATCCTCCATCCTCCACCTCCTGAGAGCTGCCATGGCAGACACGTGTACCGTGTTGAGAATTGTTACTTATGAAGGAACAAAGGCATATTATTCCTTAGTATCCAAGAAGCTAGAATTCAGCAGGGCATTCCCCCCGCCCCCGCCCCAGCCCCCCAAGAAGCGGTGTGGGGTTTTTAGCAGCTACTTTTTTCTTGCATAATCCCTGTGTGTCAGTCATCACTCCATGGGTTTCAAGGGCTTCCACTCCTCTAATCCAAACGGCTCAATACACCATCCTCGTTAAGTACCTTAATCTCCCAACGTTGCAGATGGAGCCATGGAGGCTCAAGAAACCCAGATGCTTCCAGGCCAAAAAAAAAAAAAAAAAAAAAAAAAAAAAAGCAAGATTCAGAACCAAGCAGCCTGTAGCCGACCTGGCCCTGTGATCCTAGCTCTGTGACTTCATGCTGTTTTTATAGCACTTTGATTATAACCACCTCGTTCCCTCATCTTGCACATGGGGGAACACCTCCACCCTCCAGCCTCCACTAAATTCTGTATCTCTAACAGACCCAAAAAGTAATTGAGGGAGCTGGGTTGTGTGGGCCAGGAGAGTGGACAAAGCCCGCTGTGCATCAGGCATGGCTCAGCCTGGAGCAAAGGTTGGTGGTGGCAGTGCTGGGAGACCGCCACCAACAGAGCCTTTTGTGACCAGGAAAATGGCTGGCCCTAGAGCCCTGGAAAGTGATTCCTGTGGGGCCTCTCTAAACAGGCTGTTAGCTGAGGCTGCCCCTGCCTCTATTCACCCAAGCCCTACAGCTCACCCTTAAGTACTGGACCCAGAGTGCATCAGGACGACTGCTGCTCAGCCTTCTCCATGGACTTCCTAAGTGTCTGTGTGACAAAGATCAGCAGCTTCCTTCCTTCCTTCCTTCCTTCCTTCCTGCCCCCCCCCCCCACCTCCTTGCCCTTCTCTTCCTTGCTGGGAGTGAACCAAGGGCCTCATATATGCCAGACAAATGCTCTATCACTGAGCTACATCCTCAGCCCTCTTCTTTACATTATCTGGTGTATACAAAATAAAGTATGTAATGTAGATATTTCAGGAGATCCCATCATTTCTAGTGTGGTCAAGGAGAGGTCCACTCAGTGGAAATAGCCCGATGACTTCTCGTGTGGTCTTCCAGCCACACCCAGGACCCAGCAACCCCACTCCAGGTACAAACTGAGAAACTCTATTCTCTGTCTGTGTTCAGGAGGTGTGTTTAAAACTGAATAGGAAACAGAGGGCAACACTTCTCACAACATCTTCTTTTTCTCTTTTGTTCTTCTTCTAGGATATATCCCTGGCTGACCTGGTTGCCTTGAACTCACTGAGATCCCCCTGCCTCTAACTCCTGAATGCTGGGATTATAGGTATGTGTTACCATGCCCCGGTTTCTCACGGTTCTTTGAGCCACCCAGGACTTGGAATTGACAAGACCACCATCAAGGACCTTGGAGACCTACTCCAGGGAGTCATCTCACCTGGGGAGTCATTCAAAGCTGGTTCCGTCCGTGGCAGCTCGGGGTCTGGAACATTCTCCTCAGCAGAGCTGTACGGATTAGCTTTTCTCTAGCACTAGCCAGGCAGGAGAAAGGACGGAAGTTGGCCACAGAGCTATAGTGTGGCTGGGGGGACCAGCGAGTCTCCTCTATTCTGGGACAGTGGCGTGACTGAGAATTAGCAGTAGCCTTAGAGCTGGGGCCCTTTCATCAAGACCTAGGACAAATCCTGGGGCTAGAGTCTCCTCCTCATGTCTGGTACCCTCATAGCACCCAGGGGTTTGGGGAGGCAGCTAAGAGCATGAAGGTGAAGCTGGGTTGATGCCTCTTGCCTAGTGTCTAGTGGTGAGACATTGGGTGAGCCATGGTTTCCTTCTCTCTAGCCAGGGATCTTGGAATCAGTCGACTCTTGATGAGAATAATGGAAATAATAGAAACCATGTCTGGCTCTAGGGGGTGGCCCCATATATATTCTATCTGTAAGATTCATTGGACACTTCCTAGCAAGACCACAGTGGCTGTAGCAGAGCAGGATGTTAGAGGGTCTTGCTGAAGACAACACCCTGGGGCAGCCAGCTCACATATACAGTGTCTGATCTCTCCGTAAAATGGGAATAATTACTCCGAGCTCCCACAGTCCTGCAAGGCTTCAATAAATGTAGAAGTCTTCAGGTTCCTGGATCTCCTAAGTGCTCAACAAATGAAAGTGATTTTTTTTTCACAATACCTGAAGAATCTCCTGGCTAGGCAGACATACATTCTGCCCCCGCTCTGTTGTCAGCTAGAGCTGCGCTTCCACCCGGGAGTTTGCAGTTCCTCAACTCTGTCCTGATTGTAGGGTTGATTCCTAGCTCCAAGCAGAGGGTGAGTTCAAAGGAACTGTCGTCTGCTCGTCGCTCTCTGCCTTTTCCTCTGTCTGGGATTTGTCCTATCTTTCTCTCTCTAGGGCACTGTGGGCACCTCTTCCCTCTGTCTCATTTCCTCTCCAGAAACATAGGTGAGGCTTATGCCCCTTTGTCGGAACTTAGGCTGCACCTATTCCACAGAGGAAGAAGCCTAAGCTGAGGTAACAGATGACTGGATCAACGGCTGCTAACATGTAAACAAGCCAGAGTCAGACCCTCCCAGGAGAAGCTCAGAGCTTCCTTTGGAACCGTATGGCCTTGGGTGACCTGGTGCAAGAAGGAATAGATGTTGCACAGTCTGAAGCTGGAGGTCTATCATCCGTTCTGAATGCTGCCCGTGTTCCAATCTGAGCGCTGCCTGGCCCCACAGTGTCCAGCACAGGCCTTCCTTCCAAGGCCCTGGAAGCTCTCTGTGATTTCTTCACCCCATTCCTGCCCCGAGGTCCTGCACACATGGCTTATTGCATCAGACATCATCCCTGATCCCACCAGTGGCAGCACAGCACCCTGGGGAAACCAGATCCTGAGCTTCGGCTAGATGCCCTGGGAGTGTTCTCAACTCAACACTCAGCTCAGCCTCAACAGCTCCCAGGGCTTTGACCAACTGCTTGGACTCAGAGTCTCTGGTCAAAGATGGATGTAGCCAGGAATCTCCTGAGAGGACTTCCCCCAAACGGTTCAGAAACCACACTCGGTGTCTCCAGACTATGTCACGTCTAGATAGGCAAGCTGGTTCAGCAAGGGATAGGAACCTGCCCAGAGCCACATAAATCCAGCACTGAGCACAGATCTGGGATCAGAGCTCAGCCCCTACCCCTCCCTTCTACAACACAGTCAGCACCCCATGACTCCCGGGGGTGGGGCGGGCTTGAGCTTACAGGACTGCTTCCCCAGTCTTGGCTTATGGACCCATTATTTGGAGACAGTTTTCCCCAGGTCCTTGGAGCTGAGGCGTGAGCCCCTGATATAAGGTGGAGACAGGGCAGACTGCCCAGATGTGGCACAGTGGGAGCTTGGCCTGCCAAAGACATTCAGCTCAGCCCCTAACTCCTCATTCAGCAGAAGCAGCCAATAGGCCCATAGGCCCAGCGCTGCTCAGGGCTGGGTCCAGCGCTTAAAGATCACCAGATGCAGCCCTGGTACAGACGGGGAAACTCAGATCCAGAGAGGCAGAAGGCACAGAGCCTTTAGACAGCAGGGACAAAAGCCCTTGTAAGAAAGCCCCAGAGACCAGCACAGGGACCCATGTCTGTGGCTGGCCCTTACCTTGACTGGTGGCTGGTCCAGGGATGAATCTTCGGAGGTGGAGGCCCAGTCTATTTGGGGTGTGGTTGTGGGTGTTACTGCTTCCCAACTAAGTTCACTTGGGTCTGGCACCTCTTGGTGCTACAGGGGCATTTTTAAGCAACTGGCACCGGAACCCCCCTCTGCTCAGCCCCTTGCCCGTGGCTCTCTGGCCACCGAGGCCTCGCTGCCTTTTACCTTATATGAGTTGAAGAAGCGAGCCTGGTGTTGGGGCAAGGCGGGTGCTGCGTCCTCCCTGGGTCCCCCATTGGCCAGGGCGCCCGCCACGTGACTGCCTCGCCTTGACCTGCCCCTGGTGCCGAATGTTGCTTTTACCCCCTAAGGAAGGAGTGGTTGACAATTTTCATATTTCTTCTAAATTTGGAGGTTTCAGACAATGCTCAGGGCTTGGCTCCAGCCCCCAGAGCCCATGTGGAAGTTATTAAACTGGAGAAGGGCAGCGGGGGGGAGGAGGAGGCAGGGAGGAGAGGAGGAAGGGAGAGGGGGGATGAACTTCTGAGGGCTGCCAGTTGTCAGCCTGGGAACTCGGCAAACTCCTGGGAGAGAGCTGTGTGTGTGTGTGTGTGTGTGTGTGTGTGTGTGTGTGTGTGTGTGTGTGTGTGTGTGTGTTTGTGTGTGAGAATTTCCTTTTTCTCCCGCTGCTCCGAGTCCCAGGACGGGACAAGGGGCCCAGAGATGTTTTGAGAACCCCCTCAGAGGAAGACACCAGTTGAGTTGAAGCTTCTGGGACTCAAAGGGTGATGGGAACGGGTGACACCCGGAAGGCCCTAGGGAAGGCAAATCTCTTCTCCAGAAATCTAATACCTTGAGCGGCTGCTCCTGTCCAGGGCCCAAACAGTGAGGCTGCCCAGATAGGGCAGGGTTTTGCAGTCCGGCATGCCCTGCTGGGATCTCTCTTACCCTAAGGAACAACCACAGCCTCTTTATTTTCCAGCGTCTCACTGTCTGGGCTTGGTGGCCTAGGACTCTCGGGTCTCAGTGCGGAGTTTACAGGCCCAGCCCAAGGCCTGCTCCCTGCTTTCCTCGAAGACACGAAGACACCGTCTCTGAGGGATCTGCGGGCTATCTCAGTGCTCCCTCTGCTGTCCTCACGCGATCGCACTTGTCTGCCTGGTTTACCACAGGCTCTCCTAGGAGATGATGACTTCCTGAACCAGCTCTGAGCCTCCAGGCTTCCCACAGGCTTGGTCAGAAATGCCTCTGGAGGGGCTGCATGAGAGGCCTTGGCCAGTGGGAAGCTCTGCTCCGAAGCCTGCAGAGAGCTCCTCCCAGTGGCCAGTCATGCCTCTGCGGAGAGCCACCATTCTGCCCTTGCCCTTCGAGGCTCAGGGTTTCCCTTCCATGTCCACACCAGGTGGCTTTCCACTGACTATTCAGTCTGATATAGGCACCCAGACCCTGGGCTGGGCAAGACCCAGGTGGCCTGGCTTTTCCCTTTCCTGCGGCCATACTCTATGATCTGCTCCTATTGTTCACTTCCTGCTAAAAACAGACTCACACCATCCTGTGTGGGTCCAACCAGGGGTCTTAGGGTATGGAGTGAGACATCAGACTGTTGTATTGGGGGCCAGAGAGGAAGCGGGGTCTGTCTATATAGCTTTGGCTGTCCTGGAACTCACTATGTAGACCAGGCTGGTCTTGAACTCAGAGAGATCCTGTTGACTCTGCCTCCTGAGTGCTGGTATTAAAAGGCACATGCCACCACGCCTGGATCACACTATTGATCTTAATTGGCTCCCAATCAACTAGGAGAATAAAACACTCCTCACCTACCAACTGGTCCTCGAGGAAGAGAACCCTGGATGTGGACAGGCCTGTGTCTCTTCCTGCCTTTACGATATTCAGTTTTGGTATTCAGTTTTGGGTGAGGGCACAAAGTTATCTGTGGCACTCTGAATTTTCATCTTTGTGACAGTAAGATACTAGCCACTCCCTCTCTGCATAGCCATTGAGGATTGGCAGGGTGGTAGTACATCCCTGGGGGCCGAGGGGGGAGGGGTGGTGTGAGCAAGAGAAGGGGAGGAGGCTGGAGCCATCCTGGGCTCAGCCTCTACCCCTTGATGCCTGAGAGGCTAATAATGGCCTTCCCTCCTCCTCAGAAGGGAGATGACGAAGCACTCAGTTCCCAAGGGCTTGCCACATCGCAGTTGCTGTTGAAGTCCCTGCTTCCTTCCGTGGGCTGGGCGAGAACTACCCATCTGCTTTCACTGGAATGCAAGTGACAGGTGCTGGGTGGAGAAGGCTCATGATGTCCCCTTCCCCAGGCTCTGCATGGGAGGTAGCCATCTGACAAGGGTGCCTGGAGTGAAGCTCTCCAGCCCCGCCACTCCTGGGGTTCCTGCTGAGTACAATAACAGGCTGCCTACAGGGCCCAGAGGCAAGGCAAAGCCAGCACCCCAAAGGAAAACCCCCTCTGGAGAGCATGCCACGTCGGTCATGTGCTGTGGCTTATGACTGAACAGAAGAAGCAGTGTGAGCTCCGGGGACATGTCACTGCCCCCAGCCACCCAGCTCTGCAGGGTCCCTTAGCCGGCTCTGCCTGTGAGCTAACAGCACAATTACCAGAAAGTCCAGCTGGATATTATCTTAGTCAGGGTTTCTATCCCTGCACAGAACATTATGACCAAGAAGCAAGTTGGGGAGGAAAGGGTTTATTCAGCTTACACTTCCACATTGCTGTTGATCATCAAAGGAAGTCAGGACTGGGACTCAAGCAGGTCAGGAAGCAGGAGCTGATGCAGAGGNCATGGGGGGATGTTACTTACTGGCTTGCTTCCCCTGACTTGCTCAGCTTGCTTTCTTATAGAACCCAGGACTACCAGCACAGGGATGGCACCACCCACAAAGGTGGGCCCTCCCACCCTTGATCACTAATTGAGAAAATGTCTTACATCTGGATCTCATGGAGGCATTTCCTTAAGGGAGGCTCCTTTCTCAGTGATAACTCCAGCTTGTGTCAAGTTGACACACAGAACCAGACAGTACAGGTATGGTGGCACACGTCTGCTATCTCAGCTCCTTGGGAGGGTGAGCCAGGAGGACAGCTTTTGTCTAGGAACTGAAGGCCACACTGGCCAATAGACTAGGACTTTGTCTCTCCCAAATCCTCCTCCTCCTCCTCAAAAAAAAAAAAAAAAAAAAATAAAATAAAAAAGAAAAAGGAAAAAAAAAAGAAAAGAAAAAGAAAAAGAAAAAAAGGTTGCCATGACCTGGACTTAGAGAATCCTGGGAAGATGGGGCTGCCTCTAACTTTGCAAAGGGACCAAAGAGGGGCTCTAGTTTATACAGGTGGAGACACAGGGGAGACTTATTTATTTATTTATTTATTTTTGACACAGGATCTCATGTAGCCTGGGCTGGCTTCAAGGTTGCTATGTAGACCATGCTGGCCTTCATCTCCTGATGCTTCCTCTAGCTCCCAGGTGCTGAGATTACAGCACACCACCACACATGTTTACATGGTGTTGGGACCCATCCTATAGCTTGCAGCTGAGCTACATACACTCCCCAGCCCTGAAAAGACCTTGAAACAATCAGTGAAGACATGAAGGATGATAGCAGCTGATGGATTGTCTCGGTAAAGCGGGGAATTCTCTGCCACTAGAGAATGCAAGTAGAGGACAGATATGAACCTATGAAGTTCCTTCCAGCTCTGAGACCCTCTGAATTTCATTTTTCAGCCTTCAGCATTTCCCTTGCTTTTAGTCTGACTTCCTACCAATTCACCCCAAGGATACAAGTCAGAGGTGAGAAAAATTGTATTTAGACAGGGTCTATAACCCATAAATTAAAAGTTAAGCTCCACCGGGTGTGGTGGCACACACCTTTAATCCCAGCACTCGGGAGGCAGAGGCAGGCGGATCTCTGAGTTTGAGGCCAGCCTGGTCTACAAAGTGAGTTCCAGGACAGCCAGGGCTATACAGAGAAACCCTGTCTTGAAAAACCAAAAAAAAAAAAGTTAAGCTCCAAGCCGGGCAGAGGTGGTACATGCCTTTAATCTGCTGGGAGGCAGAGGCAGGCAGATCACTGTGAACCTGAGACCACCCAGGACTACATAGTGACTTCTGGGACAGCCAGGTCTATGTAGAGATACAAACAAAAAGATAAAAGAAAAAGATAAAAAGGTAGCCTTCAAAACACCATGGTGACACACATCTATATCAGCTCTCAGGAGGCTGCGGCAAGACACTCACTAAGAGCTCCAGGATTGTGTGTTAATTACTTTTCTGTTGAGAGAGCAAACTGAAGGCAGGACAAGGCTATGAACTCTCAAAGTCCACCCCCAGTCAAGCACTTCCCCAAGAAAGGCTCTACCACCTCCCTGAACAGCACTACCAACCAGGGACCAAATGTTCAAATACCGGAGCCCCTTGGGAACATTTCTCATTCAAACCACCATGACCTGCTTGGGCCATAAATCCAGGCCAGCTCAAGTGAGACTCTATCTCAAAACCCAAACCCAAACTAAAATGCTGCATCTACAACCCATCACAACAAACAAACAAACAAGCCAGACATAGAAACACATTAGGAAGCAGAGGCAGGTAGATCTTCATGAGTTTGAGGCCTGTCTGTTCTCCATAGCATGTTCCAGGCCAGTCAGGGATATAGGGTGATGCCCTGTCTAAACAAATACAAACAAACAAACCAAAACCCCAAAACAACAACAGCAAAAATCCCCAATCCCTCAAAATGTTACATGCCTTCTCCAGTGATGTTTGAATGTGGGCAGTGAGGCTGCATGACTTCTTCACTACTGAAATTTGGAAAAGTTCATTGTCACTGTCAACGTGACTGGCTTTAGAATGACCGTGATTGTCACTGTCAACGTGACTGGCTTTAGAATGATCGAGAAAACATCTCTCCGAGAGAGTCTACGAAGATCTATGAGGTGGGAAAACTCACTCTGAATGTGGGTGACATTATCCCACAAGCTGGGGTCTGAGACAGAATTAAAAAGAGAAAGCGAGCTGAGCCCGAATCTCCATGCTTGCTGCTTCCCGACTGCATGTACAGTGTGGCCAGCCTTGTACTGCTCTCTCAAGACTTCCTCTCCCTGATGGGCTGTACTTCCAACTGGGAGCCAAGAGAAACCTCTTTCTCATTAAACTGTTTAAATTACATGCATATGCATATACATACACATATACATATATATACAGGTATGTTTGTGTGGGCATGTCCATAGTACACATTTGGAGGTCAGACAACTTTTCAGAGTCTGTTTTCTTCTTTCACAGGTCAAATGCAGGTTGTCATTACATGTCTTTATCTGTTGAGTCTGTTGAGCCTTCGCACTGTCCCACCAATTGGCTTATTTGAGGAAAGTAGTTAATTCAGAATTCTATTTCCCCCTCCCCCTCCTCCTCCTTTTTCTCTTTCTCCTTCTCCTCCCCTCTTCCTCCCCTCCTCTTCACCTCCCCCTCCCCTCCTCCTCCTCCTCCTCCTCCTCCTCCTCTTCCTCTTCCTCTTCCTTTCCTCCTCCTCCTCCTTTTGGTTTTCTTGAGACAGGTTTTCATTGTGTAGTCCTGGCTGATCCAGAATTTACTCTGTAGACCAGGCTGCTAAGAACTCACAGAGATCCACTTGCCTCTGCCTCCTGAGTGCTGGGATTAAAGGTATAGGTCACCACCACTTAGTTCGAAATTCTTACAATTACTCGCTTTGTGATCAAACTATCCTGTCAAGAACATACTCCCATCAGCAGCTCAATTGAAGAGCAGAGGCTGTATTGACTCTCAAAGATCATGCTAGAGTGCTTCCCTCCACATACGAATGAGGCTTTCTTACAAGCCCAGTACTGAAGACACACGGTGGAATCTCACTGGAGTAAAACACGTCTGTGAGTGGATAAGGTGGGTGAATGTTTGAGGAGCCAGGTTGAATTCGTTTTGTCTTTTCCATAGTCTTCTGCACAGACAAGCCAAGACAGACTCAGACTATGCAGCGCCCGAGGGAGCATCTCTGGGAATGGCAGGGGAGGGTAAGCTGCCCATTGTCCTGGAGAAGGATGTAACAGACCCTTTGTGCTGCTCGCCAAGGAAGACTGGTTGTGGAGGTGGAGGAAACAATGTGTAGCACAGTTCTCCCCGAATGCTGGGACAGCCTGGCATGGGATGCTGACAGGAAATGGCAATGGATTGCATTCTAAGGCTCTGATTAGTTGGCGTGGGACCCTTTCCTGGTATAGTGGGAACACTGGCTTCCAACCCTCTGGCCCCTTTGGCAGTCCCGGATTTGACCCCACAACTCAGGCTGTAACTCGCTGAGGTCAGCCTAGGTTGGTCTTTTCATGTTTTTCCACCACAGTGAAAGAACTCACAGGGCCAAAGGGGCTGGCACTGCTTTGATGATCTGCAGACCACCTGCCAAACCTTAGCAGAACGGGGCGTGTGTGTGTGTGTGTGTGTGTGTGTGTGTGTGTGTGTGTACACTGGAGAGGACAGAGGGGCTGCATGTCCAACTTACTGTTATTATGTTATGTCCAACATCAGGCAGGGCCTTGAACATTTGAACCTCTAGGGACAACCCTGACACATTAACTACACCCCCAAATAGTGCAATAGAACACATCACAGGGCCTGGAGAGGTAGCTCAGTGGTTAAGATCTCTTCCAGAGGATATGGGTTCAGTTCCCACCACCCACATGATGAATCACAACCATCTATAAGTTTAGTCCCAGGAGATCTTATGCCCTTTTCTGGCCCTGATGGCCCTGTATGCATGTAGCACAAAGACAGGATTTCACACACATACACAGATCATAAATATTAAGAACACTTCAGTTAAACAGGTGAGTTTGCATTTGGTTGAGTGTGTACCAAAATGCATTGTTGGAAAGAATGTGTTGAAAGAATGTTCAAGTTGGCTAACGTGACAGAGCTGTCTTGCCAGGTCATTGCCACTCTCACCATCAGAAAGATGTGCCATGGATAGTCTTCTAACTCAAGTTGGCTAGACTAAGTCATGCCAGGGTGGCTGGTAAAACACTTCTTCTAGTCTGTCATAGGGTGTTATTTCTATCAGGAACTGAGTAAAGAAACCTACTTTTGCTAGAGTGGCTGCTCACCTTCTAATCTGATGAAATGCAAATGAAATGGGAAGCAGGATGGGGGAGTCCACCCCCCCCCTTTCTCAGCTGAGATCCATCTCCTGCTCTTAGACCTTGGAGATCCCAGTCTTGTCCTGTGGCCTCCAGGAAAGATACTAGCAGCTCCCTGGTTCCCTAGCCTTTGAATATAACACCGGCAGCAATCCTGACTTTTAGTTTCCAAGTGCATGGGGTGGTGGTATACATCCGTGAGTGCATGAGTCAGTCAGGATGTCTGAAGTCAGAGGGTTGACAAGGTGGCATCCTCCTAAGGCTACGAGAAAAAAGGGTGGTCTGTAACCTTGCTTAGCATCTGAGGAGTAAGCCATCTTTGGAGTTCTTTGACTTGTAGATGAATTATTCCTATTTCCACCTCCGTGTTCATGTGGCCTCACTTCCGTGTCTGTCTCTAATTTCCCCTCCTAAGGGACAGTCATCTCGCTGGATGCTGATGCGACCTCATTCTAATCATACCTGAAAAGCCCTATTTCCAAATAAAGTCGGTGTCTTAGTTCTCTTTCCTGTTGCTGTGATTAAATACGCTGTCAAAATCAACTCAAGGGAGAGAGACTTTAACTTATCTCATCGTTCAAAGCCTAGTCTGTCATGGTGAGGAATTCAAGGTAGCAGGAGTCTGGGCAGATCACAGGGCCAAATTCTGAGGTGACCAGACTTTAAAGGTCTACAAGTCAACCCTGGACATGAGCAAGGAGATGTTGCTACATACATGACCGTGTGCTGGTGCTTCCAACAGCTGTAACAGTGGCCTTCCTCCAAGAAGTCTGAGTGAGGTCGAAGACAGGAAAAGTCACACCATTTCTACCCTTTGGAAGAAGAATGAGAACTCATTTCTTCCAGGGACAAAAAGGACATCATTGGGGGGGGGGTCCTTGTGACTGAAGCCTTTGGGTAGATTCAGCTTAGATGTATCTGGATCCAGGGACGTCTGGAGCAACTGGTCAGGAGCAACTGTACTGTCTGTGTCACACAGTGCTATGTGTCACACAATGCTATGTGACATGAGAGGTCTTGTGAAGCATGGGGGATTTCAGAAGGCAGTAGGATTAATGTACTCAGGCAACCCTCGTCCATGCCTTCATTGAGGCTGAGACACTAACTCTCATCTGACCGGTCATAAGAACAAGCAGGGCGCTGCAAAGATAAAGACTGCCTGATTTAAGGGTCTGTCACGTCTCGGGAGTAGGCAGACCAGTAGATACCGGTTACTAATTAATCACCTCTTGTCACAGTGACATAGTGAGCATGCCAAGAGCTCGGATCCTCCTGGGGATCCTGGGAAACTTCTGGGGAACAGTTTATAAGGATTCAGAACAGGGCAAGAAAGGCTTTAAAGGAATCCCTAGCCTCCTCTTCATCCTGTGTGTGTGTGTGTGTGTGTGTGTGTGTGTGTGTGTGTGTGTACACGCACAATTTTAGCACTGGAGAGGATGAACAAAAGAATCATGAATTTCGGGCCTGCTGGGAGACATTGCCAACAAACAAGCAAACAAAATACACTCTTGGTGACAAATGTCCTTACAGCTGAGCCATCTCTGGTCCTTATTCATACTTTAAAAAGATTTTTCTATGGGTATGTTTCTAAGTGAGCATATGCCATGTGTGTATGGGTGCCTGGAGAAACCAGAAGGCACTGTAACTTCTGGAGTTCCAGGCAGCTGAGAGCCATCAGATGTGGGTGCTAAGGACTGGACTCAGGTCAGCTGCAAAAAACAGCAAGCGATTTGAACCACTGGGCCATCTCATTATTCACACCCCATTCTTCACACGTCTTATGAAGTGCTATTACATTATTAAGTTACTTTTAACACAAATTAAAAGATGGAATTTAGAATAGAGTCCAAAACCACAAACCCCCTTACGTTTTTTTTCTAAATGTAGAACAGCACTCAGTTTGGGAATGCTGCCTTCCCCTTAAGAACATTTCTGTGGGAGAGGTTCTGGGGTGTTTGTGTGTACACTAACTCACCGTGTGGGGGTGCTGTGAGGTTTGGGAGACTGGAGACAAGGCCAGGACTTGCAGGGTCTCTAAGTGGTGAAGGGTGTAGACTGAACAATTCGGTACTGAATGAGGGAGTCGTGACAATCAGGAGATGATGGGCTGGGCCCTAAGACTCTTGGCGTGTGGAGGAGTATTCGGGCAAGCTCTCCTTGCACCAGCTTGGCTGCAGAGGAGCAAAATTGTATTCATCTTCATAATAACCTCCCTGCCTCCCTGTGAGCATCCACTCCCTGCCTCTGTGGATGAAGAGCTGGACCTTGGTGACGGATGAGGTGGTATCCCAGCAGGGCGGTACCCGATTATTTTGATTATTTTACCTGCTCGCTGTAGGACAGAGCCACATTCCTCCCCCAGGCCCCAGGGGCTATGCTATCAGAGAGGAGCTGGGAGGAGGCAGTTTCCAACTGAGAGAGAGAGCAACCTGGCTGGTGGGGTTAGAGAAATTGACCACCCCTCCTGCCCTGATTTGCACACAGACTGTGCTCGCAGGGGTTGGGGGTGGGGCTCCCTTCCCTCTGATGCCCTGCCCGCTCTTTCCATCTGATACTCTTCAGTCTGTCTTGAGGACTGGTGCTGACTCCATGCCTTCCTTCATAAACCACTCAGGACTGTTAAACAAATCCTATAATTAGAAACCAGGTTTGCTAGACCAAGTGAAAAAATGTAACATTGTCCTCTGTCTGCTCACTGGACACTCAGCGGGTGTCCCATGACCCAGAGGAGCTGTGACCTTGGGTTTCCAAGAAGCCTTAATAAGGTAATGTTTATAAGGCTCTTAGCTTTGTAACTCTGCTGGAGTACAGCCCCGAGAAGAGAGGACATGCCATGATTCCAAGATGGTCCCCGTCCCCTCACCCCCACTATCTTGATGGCGATGCATGTTGTCCCCTTAGGTAGTACATGGAAAGTCCCAAGCTTTAGAGTAAAGAATGTGGGCTCTCCTCCCAGCTCCGACACTGAATGCTGTGTGGCATGGCACCCGTTTCTTTCCATCTCTGTTCATCCTTAAACTAAAGAGTTGAGGGGTGTTGCTCTCAAAGCTTCTTCCGGCTCCAACAAAGGCTGTTTCTTTCCTGTGTTTACCACTATGTTTCCTCCCAAGCAAGGATTCGGTTCCAAATTCCATTTTCCTTCTCTTGATGCCACAGAACTTGGTAATGAACTTGAGCCACATACCTCTGGGAGGGGGTTGGAAAGACACATAGGCACATCTTTCTCTGCCTCTGCACTCAGTTCCCAGTCTCTGGTCAGCAAGAGCAAATGAAAAGGCAAACAAACAAACACAGGGCAGGGACTGTTAGGAAAAGAACCGACAGGCCTGAAATGGGACAACATGGGGGATACAGGGGAGAGCCAGGGCTCTTCTGCGGACAGATGGTCACACTAGCTCTGATCATGAGAGGTGACTGAAAGCTCTATGAACCAAACTGATAATTTAACCTCTGTCTTAGGTAGGGTTTTACTGCTGTGAGCAGAAACCATGACCAAGGCAACTTTTTTGTTTGTTTGTTTTGTTTTGTTTTCAAGACAGGGTTTCTCTGTGTAGCCCTGGCTGTCCTGGAACTCACTTTGTAGACCAGGCTGGCCTCGAACTCAGAAATCCTCCTGCCTCTGCCTCCCGACAAGGCAACTCTCATAAGGACAACATTTAACTGGGGCTGGCTTACAGGTTCAGAAGTTCAGTCCATTATCGAGGTGAGAACATGGCAGCATCCAGGCAGGCCTGGTGCAGGAGGAGCTGAGAGTTCTACATCTTCATCTGAAGGCTGCTAGCAGAATACTGACTTCCAGGCAGCTAGGATGAGGGTCTTAAAGCCCACACCCACGGTGACTCACCTACTCCAACAGGGCCACACCTTCTAATTGTGCCACTCCCTGGACTGAGCATATACAAACCACTACTACAACCTCCATCCTACCAGCTCAACCCCCAGCAAAGTAGCAAGGTGAGTACTTCCTCACCAGCCTCATTTTACAGGTGAAAAGCTAACAAAGGGGAAAAAGAGGGCTGGGTGTGCAGCTCAGCGGTAGAGCATTTGCCTGTCAAATGCTAGACCCTGGGTGTGATCCCCTGTTTTGCACTGAGAGAGAGAGACAGAGACAGAGAGACAGACAGAGACAGAGACAGAGAGGAGATTTGCCCAAATGAAGTATATGATTGGAATAGAGATTCCAAAACCTATCCTTGGCCTCTGTAGATTAGTCACCTACAAATCTCTAAGCCTGTCATGATGCTTATGGTCATAAGCATGATGGGAGAGTTTATATCTCTGCATCTCTGAATGTTCTGATGGAAGGGGCTCGGTGACCTGTACGGGTCACATGGCATAGGCGATGAGGGCACCTTGGCTGTCCCTTTGAGGGTTTGAGGGCTGCTCTTTGTTGCAGCACAACTAGGCTAATCCTGACTATGGTTTCTTGGCATGGGCAGAGAGGCATCCGGCTTGCTCTGTGCATTCACAGTTAATGTCTGGGCAGCAGAACAAAGGTTCAGACAAGAGGTTCAGAGGGAAGACCGAAAGACATCTTATAGGCATATCAGAAAAATGCTCTTTGATGGTCTCATGGAGCTTGAGAGCTAAAGAGGAGATCTGTGATTTCCTTAAGACGTGGTTCTGGAATGCCCAGCCAGACCTAGCTCAGATAATGGAGTGAAAGCGAGGGGATACTAGTATGGAAGAGGAAGTCCTCTGAATACAGCCATGTATGACAGACAAGCCAAGCTGTCTCCAGGAGAGCACACTGGGAAGACAGAGCCGGGTCAGCCTGACCCCTGTATCTCTACAGGGCTTACTCAGCGTCCTGGCACTGGGGCACAAAGCCTCCCAACAGATAAATCCTCTCCCTTGCAGACGTGTACAGAGTCCAGGCAGCTGTGAGTGTAGTTTGAAATCATTCCACCTTTGGTCCTTGGTGGAAGCCATCTAATGATAGGTCCCCCACCTCTGACCTCAGCTGGCCCGTTGCCCTTACCTTTCCCTAAACCAGGGCAAAGACTAGGGAAGCGATGGACCCAGCTTTTCATCCCAAGCTCTGTCTGTCTTCCTCTCGCTGTATGGCCATGGGCAGGTTATTTCTCTTTCCTGGGACTCTTTCTTCTCTTGTGTTTATAGTGACTTCACTTCCTGTACTGAGGAAATAAAATTACTGGGGTGGCTGCTTTCAAACTGTGGAGTGACCCATGCCTATGAGGAGTGTCACTCTTATCCCCAGGTAGTGGTCACCTGCCTCTGTGTAGGACATCTCGTGTGTGTCCCAGAGCCAGGGACCACGAATCTCCTTCCAACATGAGGTGATGATGGAGCTTCTTTTCTGGGAGTCAGGCTCTGGAAATGGTCAACATCACCAGGCTGCCTCTTCTCCCCTCATGAGGTGTAGAGAACTGAGCTCCCTGGAATTTGGTCTTAGGGTTTTACTGCTGTGAAAAGACACCATGACCAAGACAACTTTTGGTTGGTTGGTTTTGTTTGTTTGTTTGGTTGGTTGGTTTTGTTTTTGTTTTTGTTTTTGTTTTTTCGAGACAGGGTTTCTCTGTGTAGCCCTGGCTGTCCTGGAACTCACTTTGTAGACCGGGCTGGCCTCGAACTCAGAAATCTGCCTGCCTCTGCCTCCCCAGTGCTGGGATTAAAGGCATGTGCCACCACGCCCGGTCCAAGGCAACTCTTATAAGGACAACATTTAACTGGGGCTGGCTTACAGATTCAGAGAATCAGGCTGGTATCATCAAGGCAGGAACATGGCAGCATCCAGGCAGACATGGTGCAGGAGGAGCTGAGAGTTCTACATCTTCATCTGAAGGCTGCTAGCAGAATACTGACTTCCAGACAGCTAGGACATGGGTATTAAAGCCCACACCCATGTTGACACATGTACTCCAACAGGACCACACCTTCTAATAGTGCCACTCTCTGGGTCAAGCATATGCACACCATCTCAGTCACCTTCTGGGGACAGCACTTTTCTCCTTTTAAGCTGAGCCAAGGACCACAGGCTTCTCAGAAGATGTAGCACGGATCTTGCCGGAGATGCAGATGTTGTCATGGATATAGGAGATGCAGAAAGCTGAGCAGAAGGGTTCAGCAAGAGCTCTTCCAAGATGTATTGCTGTTCCTGATGCATGGACATCGTCACATGTGCCACTCTCCACTGGAGCACAGGTTTAAATGTTCCATGTTGTCCCCCAGGGCCTGGAACAACGTCGGGTGCCTTGAAGTTGCTTAATAAGGACACTGCTTACTAAGTAGAGAATACATTTAATCATCACTGATTCCTCCAGAGCACACAGACAAGCTCACCAGGGAGGCTGAGTTGTGAGTCACTATTCCCCAAACCACTTATGAACTTCCTAGAGGTCACTAGGATGAGGACAGAGGTCCTGGCTATGACCACCAAGGCTCCACACCCAAGGGCAAGCAAGTGTACTCAGAGTTGTCTGTTTCCCAAACGGTGGGTTGTGGGTTGCTCTTGGGGAGAATCTGTGTGTTTATCCTGGTCCCAGGCTCTCCAGGGCAGGTGAGTAAGATACACTCATTGCCTGAAGTAGTGCTCCCGCAAGGTACTCCAGAACTGTAGCAAAGCACAGACACTACCCTCAAGGCCATATACCCCCAGATCTACAACAGAGAGCTACCCCAAATAAAACAGTTCGGTGCTGGTCTCCCCAGCCAGAGCCTACTGTTAAATCTGACCTGCTTAAGGCACGGATTTCCACTCTAGCCCACCTCACTCCAGCACTTCTTGTAAGACGGCAGAAGATATTGGCCAGCCCCCTCACCCCCTGTCCCCATAGCCTGGCTAGTTCCTTCACTGGATCTGGGGTTCTGCAACTGCTTCCCCCTGTTTTGCTGGGTGGTGGGGCCTCCTTCCCCGAAGAGACACAGAGCCACCCAGGATGGGGGTGGTGGTGAGTGGTGGCTTGGGAGATGGGTGTCAGAGTCTTGGAGACTCTAACAGATTATAAATATCCCCCGGGTCTGAGGCACGGATGTGTGGGTGAGTGGGGGGGCCTGGTGCCTGGGCTATGCATACAGGCTGTTTATATCCTGCTCCTTCCATACCCAGGCCTGTTACTACTGGCGGGAGGACCATGCTTATGGGGTCCTGAGGCCTGTACAGAAGATTAGGGACTTCTCCTTGCTGGGGGATTCTAAAGCTGGGAAGCCTGACCCCCCCACCTGTCTTGCACACCATGGTCCCCCCCCCAGCTAGACTTCTTGCTTCTGCTGAAACATATGGGGTGCCCACTCTTCCCTCGAGTTCTTCCTTCTCTTTGGGGTCTCTCTGGGAACTAGAAGGTTTTAGAACTGAACTGATTAGAATTAACCCCATGTTACCTTGTTGGACAGAGCTAAGAACAGTATGTTCAATCAAACGGTAGCTAAGCCGTCCATGACACACTTACCTACATGTCACATGTATGACTTCACTTTCATCACTCCCTCTCCCTTGATGGAAGTTGGGGGGGGGAGCTGCCCCAGGTAATCACAAACAGCTCAGCGGCTGCATGCCTCTGATTGGGGTTCGGCTTGCTTTGGTTCAAAGTGTCTGTCTGAGCATTAGTTTTCATGAAAACTGAAGATCAAGAAAACACCCATGAAAGTGCACAAGCCATGAATTTACAATAAAAATAGCCCAAAGAGAGCCAATAGGAAGTGCCCGTTACATCAAAGGTGGAGTGTGTATCCTGAGAGAATGTCCTGGAAGGCAGGGAGGTCACCAGCAAAGACCCTACACTGGAAGAAATGGCAAGAGGTCCCTGCCTGTGGGGATGTCTCTGGATAGCGAGTGCTAACCAGATACAAAGCAAGCACACAGTCAGTCTGCAGCTTAGACGCGTGGCCTCGGTATTTTCAAGGTTGGACACTGACGGACAGACACCTCAGGGTCGGTCACCAGAGAACCAAGTCAAATTCACACTTGTTTGACACCCACCCTTTTGGGGTAGAGATGTTAATGTCTGGCCGAGGCCCAGGGTCCCACTGACGCGGCTTGTCCCTCTACACGGCTCATTCACCCAGCCGTTCCCTTTTTTTGAGACCTGGGAGCTCGTTGGCTAGGGCTATTCCCACCGACAATGTTCCTGTCTCTGGAGCTTAAAATAGCCCCCCTCTTGGCTGGGGCTCCACAGTGAGCAGTGAGGCAGGCATTTGTGCAAATAAGGGCTTGTGAGAAGGGTTCTGACCCAGGAGGGAGGGACAGACAGCATGGCAGAGGAGGCTGGGCCTCCTGGAGGGATGCACTTGAGTGTCTGTGAGACTGTTCGTGCTGCCCTGACCTAACTGGATCCCCTTGACCAAGGATCTGGGCCTACATCCCTCAGAGCCTCCTGGCCTGGCTGAGATTCCAGGGTAGGCACACCGAATAAAATAGCCTTTGCATTCTCCCGCTGGCTACAGCCTCGTCCCTACTCAGTTCATAATGCCCAAATTTCTACTTAGGAACGCCCCAAAAACATCCCGGAAAGCCCAAGCTACAACTCATTTTCCTCACAGCAATTCCAGTGTCTGTCCCCTGAGTTGGCCACTCACTTCGGCTAGGCATCGCACAAAGCGCTTTAATGCACATTCTCACTAGAGCCTTACCACGATCCATTGGAAATCAAGTGGTTGCTGTTTTGAGACAGGGTCTCTTGTCGCCTAGGCTGGACTCAAATTTACTAGATAGCTGAGGATGGCCTTAAAGGTCTAATTCTCAGGTTTTTGCACTCTGAATGCCGGGATGAGGGGCACGAGCCATCACACCTAGTTTATGCAGTGCCAGAAATTGAACCCAGGGCTTTGTGCAAGCTGGGCAAGCCCTCAGTCTACCAAGAGAACTATGTTCCCATTCTCCAGCTATTATCTCTATTGAACAGAAGAAACAAAGGCTCAGATAAGGCCGTTTCTTTCCCAAGGTCACACAGCTGTGATGAGGAAGGTAGGACCAAGACTAAAATCCACCAACCTGTGTAGTCCAAACTACACTGGAGGGTGTACCTGCTCCTCTGGAGACCCCCCACAGCTCTGATCTCCCACCCTGAGTTCCAGCATCTCCACCCCATGTTACAACTGGTTGGATTCAATGTCTCACATTGTGCTTTCTGTGTGCCAGCCATGTTATAGCTAAACTGCCCCTGAGCTTGAGAGTTCTCAGGTCTCAAAGGACTGGACTTCCTTCTCTGAGCTCCTAACCTTGCCCCATCTGGCTTGTTTGAGACTGGAAGGTGAGGCTGAGGTGTTACAGGCCCTCTTTGATGAGCAGACCCACTCCACTTAGGGGCGGTGTCTTCCACCTGCACCACAGAAGGAGACATAGGGGTAGAGTGGACTTGCTTTGTGTCTTCTGTGACTTTGGGGACATGGTTAAATGGGCGTTCCAAGCCTCAGCACCCCCAGTTACCAATAGAGAACAAAGTCCAGGTGTGTTGGGATCGTTCCATAAAACAACATACTCGAAGGTGTTAGCCCCTGCCTGGCACCTAGGAGGCAGGCACTAACAAATAACTTCTTATTCCTCATTAGTTCCTTCCCTCTGTCCCCCTTTCCTAATCATGTGTGTATGTGCATGTATGTGTGAATGTGTGTGCCGCTTTGTGTGTAGGTGGAGGCGACCAGAGGACAGCCTCAGATGCCATCCCGTAGGAGCCAGCCATCTTGGTTTTGTCTTTCCAGACAGAGTTACTCTGTGTAGCCCTGGCTGTCCTGGAACTCACTCTGTAGACTAGGCTGGTCTCGAACTCAGAAATCCACCTGCCTCGGCCTCCCAGGTACTGAGAGTAAAGGAATGTGCCACCACACCTGGCTGCCATCTTGTGTTTTGAGACAGGGTCTCTCATTGGTTAAGGGCTTGCCAAGGAGGCTAGGTTGGCTGACCAGCAAGCTCTAGGGAATCTGCCAGTTTCTGCCTCCTGGACTTGAGTATAGTGTATACCAGAGGGCCTGGGGATTGAACTATCAAGCCCTTGTATTTACGTGGCAAGCATTTTTATCCACTGAGCTATCTCTCTCGCTCCATAGTTGCTATTTCCTGAGAGTATAGTAACTAGGTTTCACATTCTAAAGGCCTTGTATATCGTAGGTGCTCAAAGGGGAGGGTGTACTTGGGGTCACCAGATAGAAACTCAGTAACTGCCCTCCACAGGCTGGGCTGGCTATCCCTACTCTGACGTGGAAGACATCCTTAGCACTTGTTCTCAGCAGCAGTGTTACTGGGAAGCCAGGAGCAGCAGGCACAGGCCTTGCTCCATCACCCATTGGAGAGCCTGCTTAGCCTCAGAGCCTATTTTATTCCAGGAGGAAAGAACTAGCCACTATCGCTCTTCAGGGCTGTCCGGCTTTCTGTTGGTGCCATCTAGTGGTAAGTACGATGAGGATCTCAGCGGGTTGTGACTGCAACCATCCGCTGTGTCTTTCTTCACATGTGCTCCTAACCCGTGTTCATAAAGACCCAAGGACCCCATCCCCATCCTCATACTCGAGGCAAGAGGAAACTCCAGGTCCTGGTTTCTTCTCCTTCCTCTTGGGCCTGGCACCAACCTCTGAAAGTGTCCACAGGTTCACACACCAGACGTCACTATGAGAAGATGGCCTTTCTGTAGGATGTTAAAGCCAAGGCTGGTGGAGGAGGCTTCTGTCTGGTCCAAGACAGCCAAGGAATGGGGAAGCTACTGAGGACTCCTCTGCTATCCCTGGGGCCCATTGTGAGCAATCTGAGCCTCTCGGGAATGACCCAGCTCCTCGGCTCACTATTCACTAGCAAGAAGGATCAGTGTGGCCCAAGCCTGTCTGCTAGTTTAAGTATCGAAGGAAGAACAGTGGATAGAATCAGGGAGCTAGCTCTGTTTCTGGCTCCAGCATGAGTGCTGTGTGAGCCTGGACAAGCCCCTGTGAACCTGGGAAGGCCCACCTACCCTGAGCTTTACCCCTGGATGGGGAGTGCACCGTAAGGATCTCTGATGCTTCCAGACTGGGTTTGTATTAAAATGAAGATTCCTGGGTTTCCCATGTCAAGATCTCTGGATTAAAACACTAGAAATCAACCAACACACTTCTTCTCTTCCTGTTATGCCTTGAGACTGGGCCTCTGTATGCCAGACTGGCCTTGAACTTGATGTGTCGGTGAAGAGATCCCCACACGCCTGATCCTTTTGCCTCCATTCCCCAAGCGATGCAATCATAGGCTGTATTGCCTGGCTCTGTTATTTTGGATTCTCCATTAGCACACCCCGTATCTGGGTACTGGGCAGCTGCTCTTTCATCCTCAAGAAAATCAGGAGAAAAAAAAAAATTGTGTGTACTAGCAAGTAAGAGGAATGGATATTTATGGGGTCCTGAAAGGCAGAGGAACCTCTATATTCAGGTATATATCTTTCATTTGCCTCCCCCGCTTCCCTGTCTAAGGACCCCAGTGTAGCAGCAGAATAAAGCGAAGAACTATGCAAGCTGCCCGCACTCACTCCTTAGCCAGGTTCTTTCATTGTTTAAAGAGGGGCTGGGACAGCCAGGGCTGGGGGTGGGGGCTTGCTGCCCTAGGAGGTATTTTCAGAGTCTCCCGCCCTCTGGAGTTTCCAAGGACAAAACAGAGCCCTGTCTAGTATTTGACCAAATATGGTGGTATCTCCCGAGGAACTCGCACACCAGCCAGCTCTTCAGTTATGCTGTGGAAACCTGCCCCACACAGATTAATCTTGTGACATTCAGGAGCCTCTCACCCTGTTCTCCTCCCTTCTCTGGTTCTCGCAAATGGCCAAGACCGGCCCTCAGCAAGACAAGGCTGAGGGACATGGCCCGCTTACTAACCCCCTTTGCCCTCCAACGCCATTCCTGCCACCCAGAGAGTGGATCCGTGGCTTGCACATATTCTCACATTCAGTTGGCTGTTCACTCAACGTTACTGGCCTTAGCCAGAGAGGATGGTCAGTTTAGCTTTTGGGGCCCCCTTGAACCCAAGGGTCACCTGGCCTCATGAAGCAGTGGCCTGATTTAAGAAGGCTGCATGTGGCCCCTCATCCAGAAGGCTGGGTTTGAGAGGTACACAGGAGAGGTGTTGAGACATCTAAGCCCTAATACTAAGACAGCTGTTGTTTATAATAAAAAAAACATAATAATTATCACAGCATCGTTTTATAATAAGCAGTAAAGTATTCGTTGAATGCTTACTCTGTGCGAAGCATTGCCAGCTCTGACATGGCTCATTTCTTTTCTTTCTTTTTTTTTTTTTTTTTTTTTTTTTTTTTTTTTTTTTTTTTTTTTTTTTTTTTTTTTTTTTTTNNTTTTTTTTTTTNTTNTTNTTNTTTTNTTTTTTTCNAGACAGGNTTTCTCTGTGTAGTCCTGGCTGTCCTGGAACTCACTTTGTAGACCAGGCTGGCCTGGAACTCAGAAATCTGCCTGCCTCTGCCTCCCAAGTGCTGGGATTAAAGGCGTGCACCACCACGCCTGGCTTCGTTTCTTTGTGCTTCTGAGTAACATCAAGAGATGTGGACTTTCCGTAGGAGTTGGTGCGGGATCACTCTTCCCAGGGTGTAACTCCCATTATACAGAGAATAATACTGAGGCTGAAAGAAGGAAGGCCATAAGTCGTCAGTCCTGCAGGGGGATGGAGATCTCTCATGGAAGGTAGCAAGTGGTACTCCATGAAGGCTGTAACCGTTGGCTAGGAAGTTTGTCAGCATCTGCACCTCTGGCCTGGGTGGGGCACACAGTCTCAGAAACATGTTCACAGAGGGCTAGAACGGTGCAGAAAATATCCCAACACAAACAGTGTGGGATGGATAGGAACCAGGCCCAAAGCCCAGCCCCGATGACACTGCTAATTCACTGTGGAATACTGGGAAAATCTCCTTCTTGTCCAGGTCTCAGTTTCCCTGCCTGGCTAGAAAGTAGGCAGCCAAGCTCACCTGAGGCTGGTTGCGGTGGCTGGGGTTGTTTCTCTGGGAGATAGTGTTCCCTGGTGCTGGGCCAACCTGGTCTCAGTACATTTTTCTCTCCTGACCAACCAGCAGCCCATTCCTCCTCCACCCTCACCCCCTTGCCATCCCCAAGGCAAACGAAGCTGATTGTCTCAACTGGCGCTGTGGGTGCTGGCTGGTCAGCCAGCCGCAGGCCACAGGCAGAGGTGCCATCAGCCAGGGCCCCACCAGACACACAGGGCATTGTCCTTTGGTCAACAGCCCCTGGGCACCTCAGCCTGGCTCCTGGCCTGCCCCCACACACCCCTTACCGCCTGCCACTGTGCTAAGGCACAGCCAGCTGGGGGCCCAAGGCTCTCAGCTGACAGTGAGCCCACCCACCCACCCCCCAGCAACCCCTGTGGAGCTATAATTGCCTCAGTCCATCCTGTTGCTGCCATTCTCTCTCTACGGCATCTGGGGTTCCTGGCGGGTGGCAGCTGCGGGCCGCCGCCTGACTTGGTGGGATGGACTGGCCACACAGCCTGGTACGTGGTGCTCCCCTTACCCCACCTCCACCTTCTCTGTAAGTGTTTCTTTCCCATTGATTAATGGCTGCCTGTGTTTAGCTTGGAATCTGCAGGGACCAGTTCTGTCCTCTCCTCCAGGCCCAGAGAGACACAGAGCCTGGTCTCAGCCTGCCGTCATGGCCCAAGGCTGGGGCTCTGGTTCTGGACACAGCCTGGCCACACTGAATCCCTTTCAAACAGAAGCAACTAGGGAGATCCGGACAGACTCAGGCACTAGGGTTTTTCCAGGCCGGGCTTCTGGGATCTGGGCAGAATGCTTGATCTTAGGCAAGTCGGCCTGTCTTGTTTCCTATCTGGAAATTGAGGGGGAGGCTGTTGAGTCTGGTCCATGCTTCCCCTGCAAGGTGAGCTGAGGCGTGTGTGGGAAGCCTCACGGAGACAGCCTGGAGTGAGGGAAGTATTTCTGCAGCAGAATGTAGGACCAAGAGGGAGAATTTAGCAACCTGATTCACTGCTGCGGCTGGCCGGCGTTGACGCCAGCAAGGGGCTCTGCGAAGAGGGGCTAGGCTGGGGCTTGTTTTCAAGGATCAGAGCTTGCTGGGAAGCCTGGATAAGAAACTAGGCCTAGGCCCTGTGGACTGAGAGGTGCAGGGGAGGCATTGAGCCTGGTAAGACTCAGAAAAGTAGAGGGGAAAATCAACCATGGGGAAGGGCAGGTCAGCTTTGAAGGAGGGGGAGGGGGAAGGGAGAAGGGGGAGGGAAGGAGGAAGAGGAGGAAGAAGAAGAAGGGGGAGGAGGAAGAAGAAGGGGCAGAAGAGGAGGAGGAGGAAGAAGAGGAAGAGGAGGAGGAGGAGGAAGGGGGAGGAGGAAGAAGAAGGGGCAGAAGAGGAGGAGGAGGAGGAAGAGGAGGAGGAGGAAGAGGAGGAGGAGGAAGAGGAGGAGGA
>NC_034604.1:55485495-55549998 GCF_900095145.1 Mus pahari
GTGTGTGTGTGTGTGTGTGTGTGTGTGTGTGTGTGTGTGTGTGTGTATGTGATCAGTGTCCAACACAAAGGAGGTGTCCAGATGCAAGGTGGCCATGGAAAGATCTCTCTCCTCCCTGACCTGACCCAGCTTTGGCCCAGAGAGGCTTTTGACCAGTAGCCTTCTTCCCCAGCTCTTCCTCCTGGCCATCTCCATCTTCTTAGTGCCTAGCCATTCCCGGAACACCAAAGGCAAAAGGAAGGGGCAAGGGAGGCCCGGTCCCTTGGCTCCTGGGCCTCACCAGGTGCCGCTGGACCTGGTGTCTCGAGTAAAGCCCTATGCGCGCATGGAAGAGTACGAGAGGAATCTTGGGGAGATGGTGGCCCAGCTGAGGAACAGCTCCGAGCCAGCCAAGAAGAAATGTGAAGTCAACCTGCAGCTGTGGTTGTCCAACAAGAGGAGCCTGTCCCCATGGGGCTACAGGTAGGTGGGCTGGGCCCAGCAGGCCACCTTCCCCATTGTCCCAGACACTGTGTTCAAGACCTTGGATTTGGATGTTTTGTTTTTTTTTTTTAAGATTTATTTATTTATTATTATATGTAAGTACACTGTAGCTGACTTCAGACACACCAGAAGAGGGCGTCAGATCTCATTACAGGTGGTTGTGAGCCACCGTGTGGTTGCTGGGATTTGAACTTAGGACCTCTGGAAGAGCAGTCAGTGCTCTTACCCACTGAGCCATCTCACCAGCCCCTCGGATGGGTTTTAACCCCATGTCTGCCCCTTACCCAACCGTAAGGCTTTTGGTCGGTTGATTAGTTCTGCTGAGCCTCAGTTTCCCCAGCTGTCAATGGAAGCGATGTCAGCTATTATAAACAGGTAGACATACACGACACTGCTCTTTTTTCATCCTCCAGGGGGGTGCTTCTAAAGGTACTTTGTCCAGCACTGTGTGTGGTTCACGCTTGCTGGCGGGGCTCACGTCTTTCATGCTGGATGGGTGCCTTGCCTTCTTAATGTCTGCCTCAGAAACACATCAGCGTTCCTGAACTCACCCGGTCAAACTCCCTAGGACGGATGCCAGGGTCACAGGGTTTCTTTCACTTGTCTCTCCTGCTCACCGTGCATAGTCCCCACTTTGATTTGGGAATCTCTCTGCCGCTCTGGGCTGCAGAAGCAGTGTCTGTGTGTCTGTCTGCACCCCCTAGGCCAACAACATGCACGAGGAGCCCTAGATACATGGATTCAAACTGAATAAAAAAATGGCTAGTTCCCTCGCAAACTCAGCCCAGAGCACTCCCAGCCCTGCGAAGACTCTAGACTCGCACCATTGGCCAGAACGTCCTTTAATAAAGTCCACTGTGGTAGCCATGTGATGACTGAACCACGTGGCTAATGACACTAAAGGACTATAGACTGAAATGTAAGTTGGCGTACGTAGCTGGCGGCTACTGTGTTAAGGGGTGGAGCCCTGGAATACGACGACAGAGTCAGTAAGGATTCTTCAGGCTACACAGCTTGTTCCTACTTGGCTGTGCCCGTGTGTCAGTCAGCGAGATTGTAAAACTGTAGGCTCATTCAGGAGGTTTCCAATTCATTTCCAAGAAGCTCCCAGGCAAAGCAAGGTGTCTGAGGCTGTATGTTCCCAGGTCTAATTCTCTTATCTCTCACTCCTGTTTAACTGAGGCGGAAGTCGAGTCAGAAAAGAACAGTGAATCTGGGACAACCCCCTAGAAGGATCCCATCCTGTGTCCCGTCCTGTCTCCTGTTCATCTCCCCCCACCCCCCAGAATGCCTAAAGTCTAGGTTATAACAAGGGATGTGCATAAAAATACAATCCCCAGAATTCACAGCCTGGAAGGCGAGAGCTGACTCCCAAAAGTTGTCCTTGCAAGGCCTCCCCTGACTCAAACAAACCAACCACAACTTGTTGAGCTGAGGCCGATATGATTCCAATCTTGGGAAGGCTGAGGCAAGAGGATTGTAAGCAGGAGGTCAGCCAGGGATGCCAAACAAGACCAGCTTAAAACAAAAGAAAGAAAAGGAAACAAAGGAAGCCCAAACCAACACTCCAAAGTCTTAATTTCTGAAGCTCAGTAACACAATAGAACACAGGCCCAGATTCTCTTGTAATGAATATTCTACACCCATGTGTGCATGTTTTAGCGTTGTAGATTAAGTCCCCACAATATAAAAATAGGGCAGAGAAGGAAGAAGGCTGACTTGTTCTCCCCCCCCCCCCCCTGGCCCGTAGTCCGCCCCGCCCCGTAGTCCCCAAGGTATCTTTCTGGCTGAAAGGAGGAACCTGGTTTCACAGACCCTGACTACCAGCAACTAGCTTCCAGATTTTGGTCTCTTCTTTGCGAAGGAAGAGTTCAGTACAACACACTCTGGCTGCTAGCCCTAGCCTTAACCCTAACCGCGCAGACCCCTTGGGGTTGGCATGGGCAGCGCCCTTTTTTTGGTTCCTCTTGGCGCTCACCCTGCTCTCTCCCGCCCACCCGCTTCCCGCAGCATCAACCACGACCCCAGCCGCATCCCTGCGGACTTGCCCGAGGCGCGGTGCCTATGTCTGGGTTGCGTGAACCCCTTCACCATGCAGGAAGACCGTAGCATGGTGAGCGTGCCAGTGTTCAGCCAGGTGCCTGTTCGCCGCCGCCTCTGTCCTCAACCTCCTCGCCCTGGGCCCTGCCGTCAGCGTGTCGTCATGGAGACCATCGCTGTGGGTTGCACCTGCATCTTCTGAGCCAACCACCAACCCGGTGGCCTCTGCAGCAACCCTCCCTCCCTGCACCCACTGTGACCCTCGAGGCTGATAAACAGTAAACGTTGTTCTTTGTAAAGGAAGGCATTGGGCTTGTTCCTTTTTAGGAAGCTAAAATGATGTCGGGGTTGGAGATCCCTGGGACACACATTACGGATCAGCGTGAGTGAGCATTTTCCAGGATGTAGCTCAGTTGATAAGAGTGTTTGAAGCCCTGTATAAACCTAATGGAGGCGGTGCACACCTATATGTAATCCCTGTGCTCTGAAGATGGGTAGGTCAGGAAAGTCAAGTCCATCCTCGGCTATGAATACAGACTTAGATACACCAGAGAATCTCTCAGGAAACAAATACTGCTCTCATTTTTCACATTTAAGATCGGGGTGCGCTTTTTGGGGGGCTCCTGAGTCTGTGTAGCAGCTGTGTAATAGAAACCTGGTTGTCTTAAGCCAATACGCTACCCAACTAACTCAAAGTTACTAGGATTTTTAAGTTAGTAATTACTCTTAAGAAGAGGCTGGCTCCAGGCTCTGCAGTGACAAACTAGGCATCAGCGCGTCTCCTGGATTTGGTGGAGCTGACCCTTGTCAGACTGGAAAGGTTGCCCCCAGTCCCAGGATTCTTTGCAGAACAGACCTAACCTCCCCTAAAGAACCTCTGCTTGGGTTGGAGAGATGGCTCGGTAGTTAAGAGCACCGACTGCTCTTCCTAAAGGTCCTGAGTTCAAATCCCAGCAACCACATGGTGGCTCACAACCTTCCGTAATGAGATCCGACACCCTCTTCTGGTGCATCTGAAGACAGCTACAGTGTACTTAGATATAATAATAAATAAATCTTTAAAAATTAAAAAAAAAAAAGAACCTCTGCTTGCCAAAAAAGGCACGAAAATATTCACACACACACAAACATATATGAATGAATATGTCTATATATCTCCCCGGAAGAGGAACTTTTCTTTTTTTTTTTTTAATCCAGACATTTATCTGTAGTGCTGGATGTATGTATCCGTGATCCTCAAAATGTCGGTGTGGGTCAGCCACCTGGGAAGCTTGTTCAGCCAGACGGCTGGCCCGGCACTCAGGGTGCTGACTTAGGTGGGCCCTTGAGTGCAGTGACTTCTTTTAATTACTACATTGTGGGTCTTGGCGGTTGCTTATGCTGCCATCTGTGACCAAACTCTGAGAACCACTGGGTCACAGCAAGACATTCTACTGATCAGCACAGGCAGTATGGAAAGAGTTATCCTAAAGCCCCTACAGGTTTTTGCCCCCCCCCCTTCTAACTCTTTCCCCCTTGAAATTGAATCTTACCCCCTGGGCCTTCTAACCCCACAGCAAATCCCTAATCAGCTGTCCTGGGCTCTAAAAATACCCTGCCCCCCCCCCCAGGACAGCTGAGGGGCTTGGGCTATTTTCCATGGGTGAGTTAGCATTTTGGAGTTAACCCTCTGGGAAAGGGTCAGTCGCCCCCCTGCAGGAATATTTCACTTGCTTGCTTGAGATCCTGTGCATACAGCAGTTTCAATATGCAGTGTGTTAACTGTCTTAATTCATGAAAAGCCAATGGTTAGGTATGTGCCTGTCTGGGCTGGAACGTAACTTTACCTTTTTTGGTATTGTAGAGTGTATACTGGTTAAAATTACCCTGGGAAGTTTTGGCCTGGGTCCAGACACATGGAAAATACACCCCACGTGCCAGCTCATGCCGATCCCTTTAGCAGACACTTCTGCAGGGGCTGCTTGTCTCTAAGGCTCCCACAGATGCTCTGAGAGAAACGACCATTCTATGGGGCCGTGGCCTTGTCTGCCTCAATGGGCACTGCACGTCCCTACCCAGCACACTTAAAGAAACACAACATGTAAACAAATGCAGGCTTCTTTGAGGGACCTACCATCTGCCTCTAGCTTTCCTTAAGTGCTGTCTCACGACTAGGTGAGGAGAAAGGCATTCCTTAACGTTCTACCCCTAAAGGTTGGCCATCTTGGGTCATCTGCTCTAGAAAGTAAAACATCCGTGCAGTTTTATGTTTTTCTTTTCTCTTTTCCTTCCTTCCTTTTTTTTTTTTCCTCAGAATTTTATGTATCCCAGGCTAGCTTCAAACTTATTACGTAGCCAAGGATGACCTTGAATTTCTGATCCTCCTGCCTCAACTCTTGAAGGCTGGGATCCCAAGCAGGGATGACCATAACTCAGGGCTTCGTGCATACTAGGCAAGGACTCTATGGACTGAGCTGAGCTGCATTCTTAGCCTGTGTGCAGGGTTTTAAGTGTTCCTCATACTGTACTAAGGACTATGGACCACCTGGGTGGTGCCTTCTCTGTTTTACTGCCAGATTCAGAAGCCTCTCTGGGCCTGGGGAGGGATTGCTGGTCCCGGTCTGCGAAGGCTAAGTTGGGCCCTGGGACTAGCTCTCAGCTGGTCTGTGTGTTCCCCTTTCTGGAATCTGTCCTGAAAGTACTGAGACCATGAGTGGAACTTGAAGACTTGGGCAAGTAGGCCTGAGGGCACTGGGAGTGGCTCTGGATTGGTGCTGTTTAGGTCATCCCACTCAGGCAAAGGAGGATTCTGAAGTGTGCAGCCAGCTCAGCCTTAGCACAAAGCCCCAGCCCAGCCCAGGACCTGCCCAGGGGTCTAAGCCACACCCTCCTTAGGGATCTGAAGGAGGGATGGTTAAGAGTGTGTTCTGCATTGTCTTTGGTCTTCTGACATACAATGATAGCTTGAGCCATCTGACCAACTGAAAGACTCTCTCATATGTTTTGACTGATGTCATTGATCTTGGGGGCTGAATCCACAGCCTTGACATTTGGGTAAGACCTCTGCTCCATGGATCATGTTATTAGAACCTGCTATTCTAAGAAAATCAGTTTATTCTGTTGTCCCATTATTAGACAAGCCAGCACTTGACTCTTCCCTGGCCATGGTGTTGGTGCAGGCCAGTCTATATGGTCTATGTTAGAAATTTGGCTCAGTGGCTGTAGAAGAACCCCCCTGGGGGTGGGGGGAGGCTGTTGACAACAGTCTTTGGTTGTGGGAGAAGAATCTGGGGGTTGCCCTGTGCTCTGCCTGTGGCCTCAAGTCATTTTAACCAGTTTGTCTTTATTGCTCAGTTTTCATTTGTTTTTCTTCTACTTCGACCAAATTTGTCTTCCTGGTATGCCAGTCTTACGGCTTCTGTAACACCTGCCACACGCAGATCACGTGTGCCCTAAAGACCATCTCTTCCCTGCCATTGCTATCACCTGGTGGGGCACAAGCCTACACTCCGGTGTGAACCTCACTGCACGGCAGGGGCTTCTCCTCTGTGCAGAACTCAATTAAGGTGATGCTCTGGATCTGTTTTTTTTTTTTTTTTTTTTTTNGAACTCAGAAATCTGCCTGCTTCTGCCTCCCAAGTGCTGGGATTAAAGGCATGCACCACCACCACCCGGCCCAGGTTGTTCTTTAAAAACTTAAGCTGAGACCTCAGACAAGTTATGTTCTCACTTATGTGGGCTTCCGTCTTCCCTGCAGAAGGAAGCAGCCAGGTGACTCTCAGGGCTATCTGTTGGGCAAGCTTCTGTGCTAGAATCCTCAGGTGGCAATGTTTCTGGTGTGTACCCAAGCACCTCCCCTAAACCCCAGCTTAACAAGTCTGAGTGGTGTGTGTGTGTATTTGTTTCTGTGTGTCTGTCTGGGTGGGCAGAGCCCATATTGACTCTACTTCTTCCTGTGCTCCCTCTGTAGAAAGGCCCAGATCCAAAGGAATGAAGACACGTTTCACTCCATTGTTAAAAAGTAATTTTTTGGGGGTGGGGCTTGTGGTGCTGAGACCTGAACCAGGGGTTTCACACATGTCAAACATATGCCCTCCAGTGAGCTATGCCGTACTCAATATTACTTTTTTATCGATTTATTTAATGGCCCAGGGAGCCAACGCCAAGGCCTCTGGAATGCTAGGCCAGTACTCTCCTACTGAAGTACATCTCCAGCTCCAACCTACTGATCTTTATAGGTTACAGAAGAAGCAAAGCATAATTCTCTCTCTCTTTAGGGCCAGAGAAAGAACCAGATGAAGCTCTGAAGAACTCTGTCCCATGCCTCCTTTTGAGGGTGAGGTAGGACCACTCTCTGAGGACTTGCAAAACAGATCTATCCCATGACTCCTGTACGCTGGCACACAGAGAGAATGGCCGATACCTCCAGTGGTTGTCAGAAGCATCTCCCGAAAGCCCAGCTTGGCTCCATTCGTCATGATTGACAGGCAGCCCAGAGCTCTACTGAAAGGCAGTGGGGGGGTAAGGGGGGGTAAATGTCTCTCCCTCAGGAAGTGGAGACGATCTCTAAGGAAGTTCTGAGCTAGAACCCTCTCCAAACAGCCCATCCAAATGCTTATTTTCTGACCTTGCCTTCTGCTTTTAGTATCTGGTTGTTTTACTACAAGGCTGTGCAATTTTGAGAAGACGGGAATGGAAGACAGGAAGGAAATAAAACTGAGTTCTCTGCTCTATATCCCTTGTCAGTCATCTTGGCTTTTAGTGGAAAAAAAAAAAAAAGAAGTCAGAAGTAGCTTGGAGGATAAATTTATATTTCTTCTTGAAAAACATTAACAAAACAAAACAAGACAAAACAAAAACAACCAAAAAATCCCCCAAAACAAAAACAACCAACAAAACAAAACAAAACCACCCCCTCAAACAAAAAAAACAAAAACCCAAAACCCAACTCCATAAAAAAAAAAAAAAAAGCTAAAACACTGACTTGAATTTCCTTCCCTTTTCTTCATCTCTCCAAAAAAGAAAAAAAAAAAAAAAAGGCAGCCTCTAAGAGGATCCTTAGATAAGCAGACAGTAGATCACCCGGGGCCCACATGGGGGACCCTGCTCAATCCATGAAAGCAGAGAAAGCCACACAGCCCATGGGTGTGGCCTTGTCAGTCCTGCGCGGCTGGAGTGCGCTCCACCTTCCTTATCTTCAGTGTGGCGCAGAGTTCCTGGGCTCTCCTGGGAGCCCTCACAGTTCAGTCTTGACCTTATGGATTAAGTCCTTCTGGTCAATCTTATCCAGGTCCTGGTACCAGCGGTTATAAGCCAACAGAGCCACATTCTTAGCAGCTACAGCCGTCACCTCCACGGAGCTGGCCGCCCACTCTAAGGCATTGAGGTAGAAGAGCTGATCGTGGAGGGCGAACCTCGGGAGGGTGCGGCGGGAGCCGTAGAGCGGGTGGGCCTGCCACTCCGCCGTCTGGACTGAGTAATAGGAACGGAAGAGGGTCTTCAGCTCCGTGCGGAAGAGGGGCTTCGGGGACTGCACTCGCCACACGGCCGCCTCCTGGGGTTGCTTCCGCCGGAAGCTGGCCGAGATGTTGACGGGACAGATGTTGTCCAGTGTGCAGAAGAAGCTCGGGAAGTCCGTGGTGAGGATGTTGGCAAAGGGGAAAAGCTTAGGGTCCGGGAAACCGAAGTAGGAAGAGTTGAGGTAGCCATGGACCAGGGAGACCACGGTGGGCTGGAAGGAGCCCTGAATGTCCTCAATGGGCGGAGTAAAGCCTTCAAAGGTGATGTTGTTGCTGCTGTTGTCCAGGTGCAGGGGTGTGGCAATGACCACGATGTCGTAGAAGTCTGAGCTGTTGCCCTTGTCACTCTCGTACGCCACTTGGTACAGGGCTTTCCCTTCTAGCAGGAGAGAAGATAAGCGGTCATTTTGATACCCACCGACCTTCCCTTTGGGACCCAGCACTGGGGGTGCAGGGAGAGTCTGGGGTCAGGGGCAGCTGGGCGGTCATATTGGCGTAGCTGTTGGGCAAGCACTGGTTGGGCTGTTAGAAAGCCCCGGCCCTTCCGCTGGTTCTAATGCTGACTGGCTGAGGTAAGGATGTCACTCAAATTCTCAGTGCTCAAAGGAGTCTGTGGAGGGAAGCTTCCTAGCTCGGTCTGTGAACCACGACAGTGCCCTCTAGTGTTGGTAGGCCTCCCACTGATTTTTCTGAAAAAATACTTCCTACACTAAGTTGAGGCACAGAAGAGAAAGAAGGGCTGACTAGGAAAAGGATGGTCATGACTCCTGCTCGGTTCACTTACCTGTACTGTGCAGGGTCACAGAGGTCACTGTGGCGTGGATCACGGTGGCCTTGGCGAGCTTCAGCAAACCAGAACAAACCAGCTTGTTGCCCCCTTCCACGGACCACAGGTTGCCCTGAGCCCCCGCTAGTGACATGGCTCCTGGAAGAGAGAAGAAAGATTTTGGGCCTTTATTCCAGGACAAGACTCCTCCCACCCATAAGCGTGGATTTCAAACAGTAAATACACCATGATTGTAAACTTAAAAACATTAAAGAAGGGGACTGGAGAGATGGCTCAGGGGTTAAGAGCACTGACTGCTCTTCCAGAGGTCCTGAGTTCAATTCCCAGCAACCACATGGTGGCTCACAACCATCTGCAATGGGGTCTGATGTCCTCTTCTGGTGTGTCTGAAGAGAGCAATGGTGCACTCATATAAATCAATCGATCAATCAATCAATCAATCAATCTTTAAAAACATAAAGAAAGAAAAGACTGTGGGCCATGGTAATAAGCCAGAGGGTCTTCACGGGACCCAGTTTGTCCTAAGTATATGGGCAGGAAGAACAGGCAGGCTGTGGGCTGCACACTCACCAGCAAAGGCGGGCATTGATGCCGACTGGCCATAGCTGGCCCGTAAGACTGCAGAGACGACATCATCAATAAAGCGCTGTGTGACGCCCACCTGGAGCAGGGACTCGGCCACGGACCGCTGGGTCATGTTGACAAAGGTGGCTTCCCCCAGCGAGTAGAGTAGCTCTTCTACTCCCGAGAAGGCATAGCCGTGAGCCTGGTACTTGTAGATCCTGGAAGAAGTGAGCAACTGGAGTCTTGTGCAGACAGGCTTTTGGGGTGACCACCCAGAGGAGGTCCTCCTGCAGCCCTCCATTCCCCAGGTGCTGATGTCTCTGAACACGAGTGGATTTTGTTTTCCTAGCATCAGATCTGCTCTGGCTTCAAGGACCGAGCTGGGTTGATGGCAACAGCCTCATACCACTACTGTCCTTCCCTCTGGCTTGCCCTGTCGGGAATCTCATTGGCTCAGAGCTCCTGTCTTATCCCCCTTCCATTCATTTCAGCCTCCGAAGTAGCACAGATGGGAACTGCCTGCTGATACAATTCTGGACTAGCTTGCCTTTGAATGGCTGCCTTTTTTGGGCCTGGTTTTCAATTGGGCCACTAGATAGGACTGAAGGAATGGAAGAAGACAGGTAGAACTTGCTTCCGCCGTTGGGAACAGTCAGCATGGCAGGGTAACTTAAAAGTGATGAGAGAGAAGAGCATGTGGAGAGAAAGAGGGGTCGTGTGTGACTGTGCACATGACGGAAGTAATGCAGTTCCAGGACTTGGGAGTCAGGCTGGATGACACAGTGAGATTCTGTGCCAAGCAAAGGCAGAAAGGAGGTTACAAGACAAACAAACAAATAAACAAATAAAGAAAAAAGGAAAAAAAAAAAAGCTGGGTGGTGAGGAGGAGTGTTGTGAAATAGTCTTATGGGCACACCCATGGCTGTGGCACTCACGAATTCACACCAACTGTAGCTGCCTGTGTAGAGCACACAGAAGATAGAGCCTTATAAAACTTCAGTCACAGATGGGGAGGAGCTCACGGGGCCCCAGCCCATCCTAGGAAGCTAAAGGCAAGCCAGGGCTGCTGGAGAAGAGGAAGTCACTGTCATCACCAGAGAGTGACCCACACTCTAGAGGACAGCTCCACACCAATGCCCCTGTGAGCAGCCCTGGTTAGACCCAGGGGATGGCCAAACAAACACAAAAACAAGGCAGAAGACACAAAAGTGGGATGAGAACTTGGTGGGAGTGGGAGAGAGGTGAGTGAGAGAGGGAGGAGGGAGGAGGGAAGAGGAAGTGACCAAATGCATTACAATGCATATATCAAATTATCAAAGAATAAATTAAGTTAAAAAGAAAGAAGAGTCAGGGCAGCAGTACAGCATCTCCAGAGGACATCTGGAGAATGTCAAGAAGACGTGTCACCTTGGATGGTCTAATCATAGAGTGGAAAGGGAGTGGAGAAGGGCAGAGAGGCAGGGAAGGGCGCTGTGGGACCACACCTATACATCTGACACTGAGAAAGGTCAGTGATGGGGCCTCTGCTCAGGGCTCCGGGAAGCAAGGGGCTTACAGAAGAGGCATGGCTGCTTGGCGTGAGTACAGAGTGGGTTCAGGCCACTTGTCCTCTGTGTCTCGAGGTAATAGGGAGGGGCTGGCACGCAAGAGGAAGAAAAGAGAATGTTCTAGAGCAGTGGTTCTCAACCTGAGGGTTGCGACCCCTTTGGGGGCTGAATATCCCTTTCACAGGGGTCGCATACCAGATACCCTGCCTATCGGATATTGACATTATGATTCACAACAGCAGCAAAATTGTAGTAGCAACAACAAAAAAATCTTATGGTTGAGGCTCACCACAACACGAGGAGCTGTGATCAAGGGTTGCATCATTAGGAAGATTGAGAACTGTTCTAGAGCGACGAAGTGGGGACCGCAAGCTTGCCAGTGGGTGACCCCACGCTGCATATAGCCTACACAAGTGCTTCACTTGGCTCACAAAACCGACTGGCGATAAACATTGAAAAGTTGGAAATTTTCATGACACGACTCCTTGTGGTGTGCTGCAGCGGGCTGCCTCCCTCAGGTGGCCTGACTCCTCGAGCGGTACCCCACCTCCCGGTCCTCTTCCGCCCGGGCGCCTCACCTACGCACATCACACTCCGGCCTTTGTAAGTTACTGAGTTTGCAAAGTGCTTCAGAACTTCAGTGGGAGGAAAGAATGGAGTTAGTTATGACACTGCCGGCCCTTGTCCCACACACTCCTTGGGCTGGGGCTTGCTCTGAGCCTGCACTGAACTGTGGCCCGCCCTTGGACTTAACCTTCCCCTCCCCTTTCACACTTTCCAACCAATCAATTCCTTCCTAAGAGCGTCCCGGTCTCCTAACAGGTTCCTGCAGCTCCACCCCGGCCCTACCTCATGAACTTCTCCATGACTTCCTCCACCCACATCTGCAGTCTCAGGAAGCTGATGCCGTAGTACCACCAGAGGCGGAAGAGGTTCAGCAGGTACCAGTCGGTTTCCTCCAGCACGAAATGTTCGCCGCCGAAGATGGCGCTTCTGCCCACCACCTCGCGCCTCTGTCTCAGCCCTGCGGGAGACCAGCAGTCCCCTCAGCTCCCCTTCAAGGACCCAGGGAGGCCCAAGCAGTGCCTTGAGCTTTTTTTTTTTTTTTTTTTTGCACTGGGGCCTTCCTGATGCAAATGGCAGGAACTGTCTATTCCTATATGCCACTTGTCTGTAAGCAGCACGCTAATGAATACACTGAGAAAGTTTGCTTTTCCTAGCAAATACGGAAATGAAGATGAAAACAATGTACCATTTTGTATTTCTCTCAACAGCGATCTGCTTAGCCAAGAGTGAGGGAAATGTCCGGAATGTCTAAAGGCTCTTGTGACAGGGCTGGCTTTGAAATGGGGCCCTGACCTCACGAGTTCTTTCTAGCTTCTCGGCACTCCAATGGAACACTCCACTCATGAATATGTATGTATACGGCCATCATTTAGTCCCTCCCTCCCCCAACCCTGAAATAACATATACATTACCCTGCTCTTTAACAGCATCCTGCATAGTCTACCGTGTGCTTATATATCATTGTGTTTGACCCCCAAGTACAGAGAGGGTGGGCTGAGAGGACATGCCAACCTTCTGCTAAGGCAGACCCTGATGTAGTGAATGAGTTTGCATGTACCCATTTCGTGTATCTACAGGACAAGATCCTGCAGGACCACTTCCGAGAGCTGGGACGTCTTGAGCAAACAGGGTGTGTATTTGGAGTTTACATCATGCTGGCTGGCTTTGAGTCCCGGCTTTATTGCCTATATTGCACTGCTGTCTCGGCTGAAGTAAGTTAAGGGTTTGAGCTCCAGTCTCTTTAGAGAGAGCTCTGTCTCTCATCCTGAAGGCTGGTAGGGTTTGAGGTAATGTCCACATACTACCTAGTAGAGTACCAGATAGCTGGTGGGCAACGAGACACTGATGCAATTGCATAATTAAGAGGCAGTAAGCTGAAAGGGAAAGACTGGTCTGGGAGTCAAACCTGAGTTCTAATCCCGGCTCTGCAACTAACTCACTGTGTACCTCAGGCAAGTTCTTTCCCCTCTCTGGTCTCAGCTGCTCCATCTGTAAAATGAGGAGATTGAGCTAAATGACTATCTGACCTTAAGGGTCTGGGGGAGTCTGGGCCCCCAGGAGCCTGAGGCACGGGGCACTGGAGCCCCCCGTGATGGACACTCACCCAGCAGCTTGACGAAGTCCTGCATGTGGAGACTCAGAGAGTGAAAGGAGGCCGCCCCGCTCTCGTAGTTCTGCTTGTTGACGGAGATGGTGGCCAGGCGGCCACCCACAGTCCCTTTCTCATAGACAACAATTTGCACTCGGGGTCCAAAGTGTTGCTGAAGAAAGTGGGCCACAGCAGAGCCCCCGATCCCAGCTCCGATAACAGCTGTCAGCAAGTCCAAACCAGGCAGGGAAGGAGAGATGGCACAAGAGAGAGACTGGTTACGTTCACACTGTACCGTGCCGAGCGCAGGCCCCTGGCTAGCACTTAGCAGGCTTATGACATTGCAAAGGGGGCAATTTCAGTCTGTGGTTTAAGATGCTCTAAGCCCAATAATGAAAGGGCTGCCCTCGCCTCTTGTACCTGCTGCCACCCTCATCAGACGAAGGAAGACCCTAGCAGGAGAGAAGGAAAGAACCTCAGAATTCAGAATGTTCTAAAACATTACATTGAGCTGGGCAGAGGTGGTGCAGGCCTTTAATCTCAGCATTCGGGGGTGAGTGGTGGTGGGTGGGGGGAAGGCAGATGGATCTCTGAGTTCTAGGCCAGCCTGGTCTACAGAGGGAGTTCCAGGACAGCCAAGGCTACATGAAGAACCCCCTGTCTAAAACAAGCAGACAAACAAAACCATGCCCTGGGACCTATGTAGTGGAAGGAGCGAACGAACTTGTGCAGGTTGTTCCCCGACCTTCACACAAGTGCCATGACATGCATGTGCTCTCTTTCCATTTATCAGTCAACCAACCAACCAATCATCAATGCTTAAAAACAATCAGATAATAAACTTCGATTTTTATAAAATTGCCCACCTCCTCCATTTTGCTTATTTCAGGATTAACTGGTGAAAAGTTACTGACCAAACACTTCGGCTGCTGGCTACAGGGTCAGCACACTACAGCCCACAGGCCAAAATGCAAGCACAGGTTTGTATTACAAGTTTTATAGGCATAGCTCTTCCTTCCCTCTTTTTGTCTTTCCTTTTTGTGACAAGGTCTCCCTATGTAAACCAGGCTGGCCTCCAACTCATAAAGCTCTGCCTGCCACTACTTCCCTCGTGCTGGCTTTAAAGGCGCGAATCACCAAGCCTGGCTGGTCTTTTTTGAGGTAGGGTCTCACCACTGCTGCTTAGGTTAGCTTTGAACTCCTAGGCTCAAGTGAGTCTCCCTCTCAGCCTCCTGATGCTGCTGGCGTCTGCCAATAAAGCCCACACCCTTTCTCTTACCTACGGTCAGGAGCCGGCCTTCAAAGCCCCAAATATTTACCCTTTGGCTCTTTATAAGCAAAGTGTGTCAACCTTTGGTCAAAGTCCAACCTACCACCTGATGCTACTGGGAACCGCTGTCTAGACAGATAGTACTCAGTAAGCAGCCCTGAGGGAGGAGGGTGAACTCCGTTATGAAACCCTTGGGTTGGGCTCTTGCCTTCCCTGAGATTCTGCCTGTCCTGTATCCGAGATGCTGTTTTCCTCTCACTGAAAGCCCAGTATTCCCAGCCAGCCAGGCCAGAAGATAAAGACTCCCTTTAGCTCAGCTTGCCAGAGCCACCTTCAAGGGAGAGGCGGGGATCTCTCACACGTATCGTGGCAGCACACTCTGCCTTTACCACACCGTATTCAAAGGGTTTGAGGACAAAGCGGAAGCAGGGTGATTCTGTTCCCAGACCCTGGCAGGTGGTCAAGTCCACGACATATCTACGGCACGTTCAAATAACCAACTCCTTTCCCTCAGTACTCAAGAGTGAGTCACACCCTTAATCTCAGCCCTTGGGAGGCAGTGGCAGGCAGATGTCTGAGCTCTGAGGCCAGTCTGGTCTACAGAGCGAGTTCCAGGACAGCTAAGGCTACACAGAGAAGAAACCCTGTCTCAAAAAAAACCCAAATAGTCACTTCCAGGAATACCCTTAGCTTTTTCTTAGCCACTCTGTTCTCTTCCCTTCTTCTGGAAGAGTTCGGAATTACCCATTTTCTCCAATGAAATGGTCATTTCAAGGTCTGGGGGTGACTCTCAACTCCCACTCTCTCAGGCTATAAGTAAGACGTCATGTCACTGTGAACAGGCTTATGGGACACACATAACAGACATTGCTTTGTCCTATAAGATGTACCAAAGACCCAGAGATGAACCAAAGAGGGTTTTGGTTCCCAGAGGCCTAAGCAGCCAATGGGCAGAGAATCTTGAACAATCAGCTAGAACAATCCATAACCAAGTAGGACCACAGGCTTTCAGGGCATTCTGAGAAAAAAGCAGCAGCTACAGGCTTCACATAGAGAAAGCATTTGAGTAGGATTCCTAGAGAAAAACCTGCATGCCCGGGAGAGCAGAGAGGACATCAGGAGCGGGCCATCAGGGGGACTTTAAAGGGTCCTAGGGCCACCCAGAAGCATTGAGATAAAATCCTGCTAGAACCCAAGGATTATGCCCTCCTTCCTAGGTTCAGTCCAAATCACCAAGGGGTTGAAGGCACTCAGGATAGCTAAGGGGAAGCTTGTCATCAATAGATAAGGGCATGGGTGAGGCGTGTCTGGGGGCAAACTAGGAGGAGGCAGGATGCAAGGTATGGAATCATCATTTGGCTCTGCTGGGAGGGGTCCCTGCTGCCAGGGAAATGAGTACTGTACATCCCTGGCCCCTGCCTGGCTAATTCTTCATTATCCTGTCAAGTCTGCCCCAAAGTCAACCTCCATTAGACCTTCTCTTAATACCCAACCCCCAAGATTCTCTCTTCCACGGACTCTCAGTCATAAATCGATTTCCAGTATGCTTTGGTCAGCTTTAACCTTTTATGGCCTGTTGGGGGAGTTTTTCCTACACAATTAAACTTTAGAACTGTACTGGTCCAGGCAAGTCTATGATGTCCCACATGTCCCAAGGCACTCCCGCCTGCCCTCCCACCACCAGAAGCCCAGCCTTTCTGGTTGTCGGAATTCATGTACAAAGAGATTTGAGAACATCTGAGTCATGCAGAGAGAAAACAAAAGAAAGGAAGAAAGAAAATTGAACAAAGGCGGCACTAGTGACAAAGACTACACAATGGTGTGTTTAGTGAGGTGGCCCGGTGCCTGCAGTTTATTTTGGAATGCACCAGAATGTAATTGGCATTCGTTGGCAGCAAATGCCAGAGTGGGTGGTGGGCACATGGACGAGATTGTAAAATTCTTTCAACTTTGCTGTATGCCTGAAGAACTTTGGGATGAAATGTTGGGGAAAACTACACCAATAATAATTTAAAAAAAAAAAAAGATTGTCGCTAAGAGTTGTCCATATCGGACTGCGCAGTAGAGTGCTTGCCTAACAAGCCTGAGGGGAAAAGGTTCCCCACTCTGTCACTCAACAAATCCACCCCCAGCCATCTATTGTTCTGTCCTGTGGAAGGAACTGCTTTCTACAGACCGGAAGTTCTGGTTAAATGTTACTCTTTCCAAAGGCTTTTTTAGCGCCCGCAGAACCTGACAAGCGCTCTCCAGACACGGAACTTTCTCGTCCTAAGGAAGGGCCTCTCCTGCTGCAGGAACCACTGTCATAGCCTCTGCTACACACAAGGCCCTCAGCAGACCCCTGCGAACGCCTCCGCCCGCCCAGCTCCTGTCCTGTCACCCGCCAGCTTCTCCAGAGCAAATATGCAGTGACCATGTGCTTTGCAAGACAGCAAGCTGTCAGTGGCTATTACTGCCCGGGCCTCCTCCTTCCCAGGTGGCCCTCTCCTGGTGCTCAAGCCACCCTCCCCATCACCACCTCCCCTGTGCCCTCTTCTTCCGCGCCCAGCAGCCCCTAGCCTCTCTCCTACACTCAGTTCGTCTCCGGAGCAGCCCTCCCCTACCCCAGGTCAGCTGCGAACCCTCTTCCCGCCCGTCCTCAGTGAGCACCCCACCGCATCCTTCCCGCACCGATTTTCCCCGGCGGTGCGTCTCCGCCTGCAGCGGCGGCGGTGAGGACTGTGGCCAGCACGGCGAGCAGCGGGGCAGCGCGGGCCATGGCGGGTGGTGACCGGGCAGCACGCTGCGGATCGGCCTCTAGCGGTTGGCGCTCGACTGTGCGCCCCGCCCTGCCGCCCCACTGGCGATCCGGCCTAGCAGCCTGGCTGGTCTCAGTCTTTCATTGGTCGAACAACCGTCCCTCTGCAGTACGAAGTCCTCATTAGCTACATCTGTCTCAGGGAGAGCTCAGTCATTGGCAGCGTCCCTGTCCCTCCTCCTGGGATGCGGGTTCTTCATTGGTTGGCTCATTCTGCTCAGGCGCAGGTGTGCCACTTCTTTGGCTCTCAACATCAGGACCAGGGCCCAGCTGCAAGAAGATGCACAGAAGGGAGTCCAGCCAGTTATTAGCTTTGTGATGTCCCTTCTGTTATGTCTGTTTCCAGAGGACAGAATAATCTGCGTTTTATCTTTCTAGGTTGTGATGATCACGTGAGATAACGGAGGGGGAAGTCCTTTGGGGGCTTGTCTTTCCTGTGCTGTAAATTGCTGACCAAGCTGGAAAACTGCCTGACTAGAGGCCAGCATGTGCTGAAACAAGCGAGACTGCGTTAGATCCCTAATGTTTGGTGTTTTGGTTTCTTCCAGTTTCTACATTTTACACCCGCCTTCTACCGTTTCCCCCCTCCTTTATTTTTAACTCTTTAATTTAGATACAGGTAGCTTTGGCTTTCCGAACCTCATTATGTAGTGGAGGATGATGATCTTGATCTCCTGATCCTCCGGACTCCATCTCTCAAATGCTGGGATTTTGGACATGCTCTTTGTTATCTTTGGAGACAGGATCTTACTTGGTAACCTAGGCTGGCTATTCTCCCCCAGGCTGGGATCAATTGCTGGGATTACAGGCCTGAGCCGCCATGCTTATTTTAAAATATATGTTCAAGTGTTTGCCTGTGCACCATGTGCAGTAGGATCCCACAAAGCCAGAGTTACTAAACATGGATGTGTGCATGCTGGGAACTGAACCTGGGTCCCAGATGAGCAAGAGCAACTAGTGCACTTAATCAATGAACCATTTCTTCAACCCTTATTCCTTAAACAAGCATTTACTTATAATTTTGTGTCACGTTCTCTTATGTGCCAACTACTTAGGTTTTTATTTTTAATCACATTTACTTTAAAATTCATTTGGCACTCTACTTTGTAACACTGGGGTTTTGTGTTCATTGAATCTAGAGATGTGCTTTTCCCATTAGTTCTTTTTAATTTTTATTCTTTACATACATGACATCTTGACCAGTTTCTCCTACTTCCACCTCTCCCAGCCCCTCAGCCCCCAACCTCCCCACTTCCCTAGATCCACTCCTCCTCCATTGCCCAAAATAAACAACAAATAGAAAAGAAAAGAAAAAACAAGCAGGCCTCCCGGGGGTATCAACTAAACTTGGTGTATCGAATTACAATAAGACTAGGCACAACCTTCATTATCAAGGCTGGATAAGGCAACCCCATAGAAGGGTCCAAGTGCAGGCAAAAGGAGTCAGAGGTACCCCCATTAGTGCTGTTAGGGGTCCCACAAAAACCCAAGCTACAAAACCATAATTTATATGCAGAGGACCTAGCTCAGGGCCATACAGTTCACGACTGTCACTTCAGTCTCTTTGAGTCCCTATGAGCCCTGCTTAGTTGATTCTGTGTGCCATGTTCTTGACCCCTCTGGCTCATAGATGTTTTCTTTCCTCTCTTTTTGGGGGTTCCCCTGGCTTCACCCAGTGTTTGGCTGTACCCATTAGTTCTTATAATTCTACCAGCTTATTGCTAATGCATGAGACCATCAGGCTCAAATAGCTGGTAAGAGGAAAAGCAAGGAAACAAAACCACACAATTAGTTGGTACTGGGGTGCAAAATAATTAGCTGAGACTGAAAATGCATCGAGGAAACCATATCAGCTAACTGCTGCTACATAACAAACTACTCCAAAACCAAAGTAATAATCTTTTAATTTGTCCACAAATGTACAGAGTAGCCCCACTTGCATGATGGAGCCTCTGGTGGACAAGAAGGTATTGACTCAGCTATTTCTTTTTTAGATTTATTTATTTTATGTGAGTACACTGTCATTGTCTTCAGACATACCAGAAGAGTGCATTGGGTCCCATTACAGATGGTTGTGAGCCACCATGTGGTTTCTGGAATTGAACTCAGGACCTATGGAAGAGCAGTCAGTGCCCTTAACTGCTGAGCCATCCCTCCAGCCTCTCAGCTATTTTTTTTTTTTTAAAGGGTTGGTCCACAAGCCCAAAGTACCATTTTCACTATTATCACATGGGTCAAACAATTACAAAGCAACGAGAAGACTCATCAGAAACAACCCTCAATGTGTCAAAAACCACTGGTGTCATTTTAAAGATTTGTTAATGTGTATGTGTGTCCAGTGCCCTTGGAAGCCGGGGGAAGACAATGGATCTCCCAAATTGGAGTTACCAGTTGTGATACCACAGTGAATCTGGTTAGTTTCAGGAACTTCCTGAAGAAATTTTGGTTTACTTCTCATATTAATGACCAAAATGGAATGCAGCCATGCATATAGGATATATATTTTTTTAAATTAGTGATTGATGGGGAAGGCTCCAATCCATTTCCAGATAGAGATAACCCTGGGCTGGTGGTCCTGGGTTCTGTAAGAAAGCAGACTGAGCAAGTCAGTAAACCAGTAAGCAGCAGTCCTTCATGGCCTCTGTAATAGCTCCTACCTCCAGGTTCCTGTTCTGACTTCTTTCAATGATGAGTGACATGCAAGTGTAAGTAGAATAAATCCTTTTTTCCCCAACTTACTTTTGTTCTTGGTGTTTCTAAGAGATTAGGGTGAGTGTAGCGATGGTGAAGTTCTGAGTGAATGTGTATTTTGATATGGATACAGCCTGCTGAGGACCACAAGGCCAATTAATTGGCCCATGGAAAACTGGCAAGACTTTTCTCTGGAGTCTTGAGTGTCTATGGAAGACTCAGTGTTTGCAAAGACTAGCAACCGTGACTTACTCCTCCTGGACGCTTACGTTCTGAGACTGCAGGCCTCCAGACATCTCCTTTGAGACTAATTAACTCCTTCTTTGTGCTGTATCTAATAAATATCCACAGGTTCCTGTGGTAGTGGTAGCGTTAGCGAGCCCCATCTGATCCCAGCCTCACTGTGTGTGTGTCTATGTGTATGCCTATCCTTTCTTCACTCCCTCCCTAGCCAGAGTTCCAGGGCTCAAGCTACACAGGTCACAGGTTAGCTAACAACTTATTATTATTAATTACTATTACTCTCACTCATTATCATTAATGTTCTCAACCAGTCTTTAGACAACCATAAAAATGCAAGAAAAACAATGTGATAATCTAAGCAATACCATAGAAGAGCTTACTGGAGTCTCATGTACTCCTCTCAGTATCTGGAAAGATGGCTTAGTGGGTAAGAGCACTGACTGCTCTTCCGAAGGTCCTGAGTTCAAATCCCAGCAACAACATGGTGGCTCACAACCACCCACAATGAGATCTGACGCCCTCTTCTGGTGTGTCTGAAGACAGCAACAGTGTGTACTTAGATATAATAATAAAATAAATCTTAAAAAAAAATTATAACCATCTTATAAACAGGGAATGATTAGCACTGAAATCACGGGGACCAGACCTGGGCTCAAAGTCTAGACAAAGCGTGAGTTCTACTATACTGTTCTGGCTCCAGTGTCCCTTCTGGTTTGTTATTACAACTTCATCTCATCCTCAACTCACGATTTAAGTCTGCAAAAGCTACCAAACAATAAGAGAACATACTACTAATCTACTTGCAAAACTACATGGAAAGAAGATCAGAACACTCGTTAAGACAACAGGACTCCTAAAATGACAGTTCGTCCTAGTTTCCTGTCAAGGACAGCTAGTAACTCCAAAATAGACATGGCTCATTTCTCATTGTTTCCATCTGTCAACCTTGTAGAAAGGAGGGCACGAGGGGGCAAACTCCAACTGTGGAATTTCACTGCTTATTAAATTTACAATATGCGCCTAGTGGAAGAGTAAAATAATGCCTTGCCAAGAGAACCTTCCGACTGCAGAAGGTGCTGGGAACAAACCCTGGTTCTCTGGGAGAGCAGCCAGAGTGTTCTTTACCACTGAGTCATGTCCCAGCCCCCAGTAAGCAGTACTTTGAAAGTGTACCCACATGGTGGTTTACAACCATCTCTAACTCCTGTTCCAGGGGATCTGACATCCTCTTCTGGCCTCCACAGGCACCAGGTGTGCACACAGGACACACACGGAGATAAAACATGCACATGAGATAGTCATAACTGTTTTCTAAATGTGGTTATTTGCTGTGCCCAGTACACTTTACACCATCCCAAGCCTTACCTCTGCCCAAGTGTTTAGATCTGGTGGAGATGGTGGGGACCAAAGCAAGACAGCTTCATTTAAACATATCTTACTCATGAGGGTCCCTCCTGAAAACGACTGGAGGTCTGAGACTAGAATATGCCACCTCAGAATAGTCTGTGGTATGTATTGAGCTGATAGTATTTTGAGGAACTGCAATCATGAGAGTATCGAGAGGCTTTTTCCGTTTTTTAATACACAAGTTTAAACTCTGTATATCTGTGTATTTACAATTGGCAGTTTTATGTTTCAAAGGGCCTCCCAGACAATATCTACAAGACCACCTTTATTCATTAGTTTTCTCTGCTCTTCCAGTTTCTAGGAGACCTAAGTGAGGATGGGATCTAAGCACCAATTTTTTGACAGTCTCAGATTTTTGTGGGATTCTTGTATATATGTGTACAACAGAATTTGGTTCTTCTAGTAATCCAGTTGGTGCCAGATTAATTTGTAGTCTGGTCAAAGTCTCTAGAAGGGTTGTCTCTAGTCCTAGAACAGACATTTTTAAGCTTCAAAAGCAGCAGAATGGGTGATGTTGTAGAATCCATACACCTTCCCAGGGAGAAGTCACTCCATCTTAGAGATTAATAAAGGGAAAGCTCTTTTAACCCAGGCCGTCCTGCCTGCCTGGCAGAATTATGCTGAGATTCAGAGTGCTTCGTTTGCTAAATTCTACCTAGTATTTCCTAAGCAAGTTTACTTACATCAACTTCTCATTCCCATTTTCTCCTATATCACTTAAGACCTCTTATGCTAAAACCTTTATAAAGTTTACCTCATGTATTATTTGTGCATTAAGGTATTTACTGGGCAAATCTTTTACACACCATCAGTTATTGAGACTTAAAAACTATACAGGTTCATAAAATTTTACAAGGATAATACATAAGTGGATGTTCATACAAACAAGGCCTAAGGCAGATACAGAAACTAGGAAACAAAGCTTGCCAGGGCTAAGAGTTGTAGAGAGCTTACATAGAGTTGTAGAGAGCTGGCATTCATGAGACCTTGCATCCAATCCCCAATGCTCTAAAAACACAAGTTTTGTTGTTAGAGGTAGTAACTTGTCAGCCCCTATGACGGGGAAAAAAGGCACACATCAGCCTTATTTAATGAGAAATTTTAAGAGTCTCCATATAATCTAATATAGGAGCCCAGGGCTAATCTGATGAAGGCCAAGAATCAGGGTTGGTGGAGCCAGCCACTGTAGGTACTTATACAAATACAAATATATTTGGGTTGTTTGCTGTTGGCGCTGCCTAAAATTGCTTCATACCCAAGGAGCTGTAAAAATAGCTCCTTACATATAAGGGAAGATGCTCTGTGGTATCCACGTTTACCTGGCAAGCACAGGCTTCTCTCAGATCCTCCACCGCTGGGTCCCCACCTGTCACCAACTGGCATGGAGGCAGATATTGCTGCACTGGCGCTAACAGAGCTGGCTTCATAGGTGAGGGTGCTTCCGAGTCTGTCTCCTGCTTCATGGTGGGACAGCCCAATGCACTGGGGGTGTGATGGTGGCACTGGCCACGTTTCCTACATGGGTAACAAGGCCTAGAGCAAGAGAAGCATCCTGACCCTGAGGTATCCATGGAGGATTTAACTGTCACCAACTTGGATGACAGAGACACCACCATACTTTATACAATGAGACTGTGTGGTCCTGGAGGTGCACTTGGTGCTGCTTACAGAGGCCCCCTGAACCCTAGGCCAGTCATGAATAGATGACTCAGATCATGTTCAAGACCATCAATACCCAGCCATGCACATAGCCACCAAGGCTGTGCTGTCTTGATAGTACCACTTGCATCCCAATGGACTCTGGAGACAGGGTCACCCACGCTGCCCATCTACAGGGACTATGTTCTTCCTTACGTGATCCTGCTGGACAAGACCTTATAGACTACTTCTGAAGCTCCTGAGCAAGCACGGCTACAGCCTCACCACGGCCAATTGTTAACATCAAGGGGAACCTGTGCCATGTTGCCTGGGACTTCCCGTAAGACATGCCTGCTACTGCATCCTTCTCCCTGGAGAAGAGTTAGGAGCTGCCCGATGGCCAGGTCATTGTTACTGGCAAGAACCAACTCTGCGGCCCCCAGGTGTCCTTCCGCCTTTCTTTCTGGGTGTGGAATATGATGAATTTACCTTCCATTCCATCACTAAGTGTGATGTCAATGTCAGCAAAGACTTCAATGCCAACCCAGTGCTGTCTGGCTGTAACCCCATGTACTCAGGCACTGGTTACTACAGGATGCAGATCATTCCTCTGGCTTCTACTACCATGAAAATCAGCATCCTTGCTCCCGAGTACAAGTGTGGATGGACAGTTGCACCTCGGCCTTACTGTTCATCTTCTAGGAGATACATACAGTTCACCAAGGAAGAACACAAGGAATATGGCCCTTCCTTTGAGCACTGCAAATGATTTTAGGTGGACAGTGATGAAGCCTTTTCTTAACAAAACATATGCAGAACTGAGACAACTTTTTGTCAATAATAAATATATAAATTTTTCTTTTTCTTGGTGCTTTTGACTCAGGATGCAAAAACTGGAATGGTAGCCGGGCGTGGTAGCACACGCCTTTAATCCCAGCACTCGGCAGGCAGAGGCAGGCGGATTTCTGAGTTTGAGGCCAGCCTGGACTACAAAGTGAGTTCCAGGACAGCCAAGACTACACAGAGAAACCCTGTCTCAAAAAAACAAAAACAAAACAAAAAACCAAACAAAACTGGAATGGTGAAGGTGAAGGTGACAGCAACTGTTTTACAATGTGCCTGAGGACTTTGGTTGTATTTGTTTTTGTTGTTGCTGTTATATGAAGTCCTTTGTCCTCTCCAACCCAGAAAGGAGGATAGCCTGGTTCATTCTGAGTCCATGCAAGGGAGGTAATTACTTTTGTGTAAATTATATACTGTTAAAAAAAAAAATTCACCTTAGTATTTTGTTTTTATTTTTGACTTGACAGCCATCATGCCTGGTCCCCAAAGTCTATTTCTCCAACTTGAGATGTATGGAGGCTTTTGGGCTCCCTGGGATTGGGTTGTATTGTCAAGGCAACCAGGGCTTGCCTGTTCTTAGACTTGAGACCAGTTTAATAATAAATATATTCACCTTACCAACAAGAAAGGAAGACTGGCCTGACCCTTTAGCCCTTCTAAAAGGGATCAGAAAGGGGTATGGGTGTGAGTGTGACCCTGGCAAGGACTACAAGCATGAGATATGACTGGAAAAAGTGAAATAAAAAAGGAGTCTTAGGAAATCTCTCTACTGGCCAGCCCAAATGACCTAAACTTATACAAAGGTAAGGCATCGTTATCTATGTACCTAAACATCAAACCAATCCCTACCATTTCCCTCTCCCCAAAATACAAGATACAAGGCGCAGCACTAATTCCAGCAGTTAGATGAAAACACAGGCGAGAAGAGTTTGGATTCAATCATCAGAGTACCAATTTAAATGATTTTTGTAAACATTTTGATAAAGGCCACATGACACTTGTCATATTGTTCAAATGCCTAGTGGCAGGTCACATAAACCCAATAAGACACTGTAGAGATATAGCCAATGTGACTAAATCCGAAACGGAGCACACGAAGGACCTCGTGTATAATACAAACCAGCTTAATAAATAAAGGAGACATAGGTGCCTGACTCTGGGAGAGGGTTCTGGTCCAATGACTTGTTCAGAGTCTTCTCTGAGACTCCACTGCCACTTCCACTTGCGCAAGTCTAATGGTGCGGCCATGAAGTTTGTAGCCATCTTGCCGAACTAATGCCACGGTGCCGGGCTGCACCCCAACACCGGCTGGCATGTGACAGATGAGTTCATGCTCATGAGGGTCGTATTTGTCACCGATGGGTGTCATTTTCTGTAGGCCATGCTTGGTAAACACGCTTTTCAGCTTTGCTTCCAGCAGGGACAGCCCTTGGAAGACTTTTTCCAGAGTAAGCTTGTGGTCCTCAGGGTCAGCTCCTTCGGAAAAGCACTTGGCAGTCTTCTCCAAAATGTCTGCCACCTCCACCAGGTCCTTACAGAAGCTCTGGATTCCTACACAGAAACCAAACACACGGCTGAGAACAACGCTGACCTCGGGGCATAATCTAGAGAAGGCCCCGGGAAGTGGCTGGTACACTTTATACCTAGCATTTCTGAGAGGGGGAAGGTTGTCACACAGGACTTGGGGGATCAGCTTAACCATCCCAGCTCCACCGACAAGTCAGTACCGTTTTTGCAAAGTATGTCTTTTTGGAGACAGCCAGCTATCTCCGGGAATCCTACTGGGAAGCTGGGAAATTACAACTTGACTAAGTGAGTCTACATAAAACAGACTAAAAACAAGTTTATCTTAGTTGTGCAGGGGCCATTCTCAAGAGGTAAGATAGGAAGATTTCATTTGGAGGCCATGGGTTGGGGATATCAAACAGGAAAAACATTATGCTAAAGTGCCAAGAGCCACTTGTTTTCGAGGCTGGCTAGACAGGAAGGTATGGCACACCTATAGATGAGGCGAGTTTCCTTCCTATGGACAGTGACCTACCTAGACTAGCCACATGTAAGTAATAGAAAAACACTGACTGAGGGATCTGAGAAAGCTGACCAGAACATGGCAGGCTAGAGGAGGAAGGGACTCTCCCTTTAAGTGCCAGGGAAGCGGAAGAGCACCCTGAGGAACAGTGGGAACCTGACTGGAGCTAGTCCAACAGCAGCGGTAATAACCCTGTGCATGCTGACTTTCAGGCATGCACACGGGTCCATAAGGAAGGAACGAACCTGAGTGCCACGTGAAGCAGTGTGGCATCATCGAGTGTAGCAGGAGAGAGAAGGGTGAGCAGAGGTGCTTCAGAGAAACAAGCCCCGACTGAGAGCAGACTGTGGGTTTTCAGAGCTGCGTATCATGCTCAAGCCCGCCGCTCTGAGCATGTGTGAGTGCTCGGCCACTGAGCTGCATCTCTAGCCCTCTGGCACAAGTGTGAGAGCAGCAAGCTTCTGTGCTGACCTGCGTGCTGCCAGGGGAGACCTTGCTTCTAAGTCGGTGAGCAGGGGAAATCTGGCTAAACATAAGCCCAAGTTCTCCTTGCTACACCAAGGCCCGGTCCCTGATTACATCCTCACCATTGCATTAGGACTATTTTTGTGTGATGTGTGCACATGCTTTCCTGTATGTGCACACCAGTAAAGTTATCACAGGTCAACACTGGATGGTTTGCCCTCAGGTTTTCAGTCTTCTATTGGACAAAGAGCTGGATATTTCAGCCAAACCAAGTGCCCTGTGAGCTTCCAGGATCTGCCTGTCTCCTCCCCACCAGCACGGGGGTTAGTTATACATCTGAACTCCTTTTTCATGAGTTCAGGGTATCCCAACTCAGCCCTTCAGGCTTGCAAAGAAATCTCCCAGTGAACTATCTCCTCAGTTCCAATTTATTATATTATTTTAATAGGTAGTAATCTCTTGGAAAAAAAGAATCTTTGTGACCAAGAAGATAGACTACAAAGTTAAAATTATGCATGCAAGGAGGTGAGACAGTTGTCATGATATATCTGTTAAAAATGCTCTACTTTCTGCCAGGCACAGTAGCTCACCATCTTTGGGAGGCAGAGACAGGACTCTCTGTTAAGTTCCAAGGCCAGCCTCAAACTGGTCTACATAGAGGGTTCCAGAATAAGCAGGGCCACATAGAGAGACCCTGTCTCAAAAGACAAAAACACAAAACAAACAAAAACCCACTATACATTTCTTTTCTCTCCATGAGCATCCAAAAACCCTTTGGCTTCCTAAGTATCTCTGGTCACCAGGAGGAAATTCCCTCTGCTAATGACTGTTATGGACTCTTTGGCTAGATACATTTTCAGATAATAAACTGGCTAGCAGTTGCTAACATGAGTTTGTTCCCAGATGTCTTACCATTTATTTCTTGAGTAAACTGATAATAACTAGTTCTAACTCAAAGCTTGACTTCTGGTGTCCATCCGTCTTGCTCATCAAGCAGGTGGAACATCAGAAGTTCTCCCATTGCTAAAACTGTGCTATTTGCAACAGACATTTCCATAGCTCAGCAGCCAACAACTGTCTTCTGTAAAAGGCCACACAGGAAGCATTTTAGGCTTTGTGGGACAAGAGGCAAAAGCCAAGGACTTTATGTTCTGTAGGTAAAGAGAAAACAAGTTTATATGGATTAAAAAAAAAAATCATGACATTTAAAACTGTAAATATTACCTGGCTATGGTTTGCTGAGCCTTGCTATAGGTAGGGGTAGGGGTGTGTGTGTGTGTGCGTGTGGTCTGTCTGTCTGTCTCTTTCTCGTTTTAGCTTCCTTCAGGCTGTTCTATAAATCACCAACTTGTGGAGTACTGACAGCAACTAAGAGTTCTTGTCCACAGCAGTGCGGACTTGCCCTGTGGTACAGACCAGTGCTGCTTAAAGCAAGCAAACTTTATCGTCCCTGGTTATACACTGTTCTTTGGATTCTCCTGTGAATGTCTTAAAGATTCACTAGTTTATTAATGACAGAAAGGCTGTGCACAGACTAGAATGTTAAGACATTTACTAATTGTAATGCTTAGAAAAGCAAAGGCCAGCATTACCCCAGTGATGGTTAACATGACATTATTCCCACGAACAGCAGAGAAAGTCTGAGGGACACTGGGAGGAGGGATGAGGTCAGTTAGGGACTCAGACATATCTCCACTTACTCTCAGTTTACAAAGGTGCCCTTCATTTGTGAATCATCTCTTACCAAATATCTTCGCGTCTTCCACACATCTCTGGGTTCTTCTCCTTATGTTTTCACAATCAGCAACAGCTCTCTGGTATCTCAGCTAAATATCAAAAGCAAAATCAAAGAATGAGGAATCACCTGGAAAGAACGCTTTTACTTTATAAATCTCATGCTTCTAACAGTGACATGGCTCTCTCAGCATGCACAAAAGCTCCAATAAAAACAAATAGTGTGAGGCTGGCTGCTCTCCAAACTACCAAAGAGGCCATCTACTTACTCTTCATAGCTTGTAAGTAATTCTGACTAGCTTCAGCACATCAGTTTCAAGTTCATTATTCAGAGAAAACAGTTTTCCAATTTAGGCAACACTGCCAAGCTTTCCTTCATTAATTTGAACTCTAATGTGACTGAGTAAGTTTTAAAAACCTATCCCCTATTTGAAGGCAGTTCTCAGCCGTTTAGTCCTCTTCTCGCTTGTAGTCGCTGGTTTCTCTAACTGCTCTCCTAAGACACGCTTCCCAGCGCCCTTCGGTCCTGAGGGGTGTCGCTTGCTTTGTAATCCTTCTGCTTTACTGATCTCTTCTCAAAGCGCTCAATCTCGACCATGTCCAGGAAGCCAGACGTCCTCTGACTAATAGAGTACAAAGAGCCAACACACCCAACAAATATTTGCTCTCTATCACTTGACTGGCACTGCACCATCACCTTTACCTTGGCAAGCCATCAGCTATCTAAATGCTGGATACAAGAGGGAGCCAAAAGGAGGCACATCCTTAGCCACGAGGCACTTTACAAACCACAAACCTTTTTTCTTTTTTTGGCCCAATGGGCCCAGTGGAAGAGGGTATAGAGCCATCTTAGAGGAAAATCTATTTTTAAAAAAGACACACATACACACACACACACACACACACAAAAACTTCGCTTGAACATTTAAACCAAAGAAGAGACATAAACAACAAATGATATAAAGTCTACTACTCACTGTTAAATCCTGGACTTCTTTTTCCAGTTTAACAGCTTTAAGCCTTAAGGCCTGTTCAGCAAGGGAGGGTCCCAGTCCATCAGGAGGGTCCTCAGAACTGCAGTCTTCCCCAGCAGTTCTTTGGGTGGCAGTGCTGAATGGGTGTAGCCATCCCCTAAGAGGGTAGGACCCGGCAGTGGCACACAAACGCAAAACCACAACAGTTAGTGCCCAAAGCACCCACACTGGAACTCTCCACAGTTTTCAATCAGTCTTGTTGACAAAGTCCTTCCTAGGCATTTTTCTGCTTCATCTGCCTCAGGTTTTTAATCACCCAATACCTGAAACATGACTAGATTTTAAAGTGCTCTTAAAAGCAATAGCTTTAAGGTGAGAAAAACAGCCCAGCAGTTAAGAGCACTGGCTGTTCTCCCAGAAGACGTGGACTCAATTCCATGCATTCCAAATGGCAGCCCACAACCACCTGTAACTCTAGTTCTAGAGGATCTTAATGCCTTTTGGCGTCTGTATGCAGCAGACATGCAGGTGGTATACAGACATAATGTAGGAAACTCTCAACACTTAAAAGTTTATCAGTATGTAGTTGTCATGCCATAGAATTTACCATTTAAACTGTACAAGTCAAACATTTTTACTATCTAGAGTCAACCAAATTCTAAAATCACAATGTCGGAACATCCTTGTCACCGTAAAAACAAGATCTGTACTTAGTACATCACTTACCATTTCCTCTTAAATTGTTTGCCCCAGGTAAGCATGACAATATTGTGTTCTACAGACATGTCTTTTATGGATGCTTAGTGTCAACAAAACCATAATAGATGGTCACTTAGACACAGTTTTCCACTTAGAATGTGTTTCAGGTTCATTCATGTATTTGTGATATGGAAAAAATACTAGGGCTGGTGAGATGGCTCAGTGGGTAAGAGCACCCGACTGCTCTTCCAAAGGTCCAGAGTTCAAATCCCAGCAACCACATGGTAGCTCACAACCATCTGTAACAAGATCCTGTAACATTCCTCTTCTGGAATGTCTGAAGACAGCTACAGTGTACTTACATATAATAAATAAATAAATCCTTAAAAAAAAAAAAAGAAAAAGAAAAAATACTAACAAGTTTTTAATTGAAAAGAATAGGAATAGAATGAATTAATTGACAAGTAGAAAATATTAGGTTACACAGGAATTTAGGCTGAGACAGGTAGATCAAGGGGATAGGTTTAGTTAGTCTCAGTAGGAGCAGGCTCTGTAGGAGCAGCCATTAAGTCATAAATATCCATAGGGGAGAAGCTATGGTGGACATCTTCTGCACACACTGTCAAAAACTCACATTCAGTCCCCAGAGGAAGGCTTTGCCATGTCTCTGAACCTCACAGAAGGAGGTTTGCCATTCCTCCATGGGTCTGAGGCTCCGGGGTCTTTGACATGGTCAGCTGATGTTACCACACACAGTCACTATGGACTTCAATCTCTCTCAGGGCTTTCTTTTTTCCCCCTACATCTACATTTCTTTTCTTTTTTTTTTTTAATTTCAAAGTTTTTTTTTTTAAAGATATTTTCTTTACATTTCAAATGCTATCCCGAAAGTTCCCTATACCCCCCCACCCGGCCCCTGCTCCCCCATCCACCACTCCCACTTCTTGGCCCTGGCATTGCCCTGTGCTGAGTTATATAAGGTTTGCAAGACCAAAGGGCCTCTCTTCCCAATGATGGCCGACTAGGCCATCTTCTGCTACATATGCAGCTAGAGACACGAGCTCAGGGGGTACTGGTTAGTTCATACTGTTGTTCCACCTATAGGGTTGCAGCCCCCTTCAGCTCCTTGGGTACTTTCTCTAGCTCCTCCACTGGGGGCCCTGTGTTCCATCCAATAGCTGCCTCACAAGAGGCCGCTTCTTATTTCTCCATGTTCAGAATGAATTTTCACTCCTGGTCCAGTGGCGGTTTGCTGCAGTGCTCAGCAGACAGACAGATGTGGTAAAGCTGCCATCTCTTGCCATTTGCCTTTTGGCTACTCCATGCTAGTGCTCCCACCCTGTCCCTTTGGGCTGCCTTCTTGCCTTCAGGTGCTACAGTGTCCTTGTGGGAATCTGTCTCAGCCTCCAAATGCCTGGAGACAGGCTCTTCATTGGATCCATGGACCTTTACAGGCCTCGAAGGTACCCAAAGTGGCTGATCTGCACCTTCAGGAAAAACACACACATATCCTCACCCCCACATTAGCACAGGCCAGATCATTCTCCTGTCATGACATCTCTCCATAGCACCTTAGGTTTCACTACTCTGTCTTCTGGTGACCAGTGTCATTCTTTGCAGTGAGGTTATCTACTATACAATTAAAAATTTTAATGTAAATGAGGCCTTGTTTAGATAACTGGGTCGGGGTAGAGCTCTACCCTTTTAGTTTGTTGTTGTTTGTGACATCTGTGGGATCTTTCTACAATACCCTGTCCCTGGGGGTTGTAAGGAATGCTTGTGTTGTGAGCTGGTTTATGTTGGGCACAAAAGTTTTAATGCAGAAGATGTATAAAAAGGAATTATTTTCTACCTAAAGATGCTGTGGATAGCTCAAAATGGCAAATTCTGCAATGCAGTGAGCAGTGTGGTATGCTCTGCAGCCTCTTGTGGAAGAGAGGCATGAACAATCTGAGAACAGGTATCAGCATTAAACATGCACAAACTGTATTTCCCAAAGGAAGTTACATGAGTAACATTTATCTGCTAGAGAACACTGTGATGTAACCCCCTGGGGTTGACACTTCATGTGTAACAGGTGGAAAAGGAACCCAGTGGGTGCCCTGCTTAACTCCTTGCCTAGTCAGTTCTGTGCAGATGGAAATTTACTGTATAAAGAGGCGGCATTTAGACGGTACAGAGCATGACCATAAAGGGCTTGTATTAAGCCAGACTACACAGCAGTAGGGAGGCAGAGCAGGGATCCTGAGACCAAGGCGTTACTCGTACACTATCTTCAGCCAATGGCAGAGGGAGACCTCAGTGTCACCAAATATGACAAACATAGCAAGAGTTCTGGGTCCTACATAAAAGACGGTGTAACTTTTGATCCAGGCTTGTAGCACCTCCAAGGCTTGCATTATTCTGACTACAGAGGTGTTGTCACTGTGAACACTGATGGGAAAAGCAGCAATGACCCAGTAGCAGGTGGTGGCAGTCCTGCTGCAGAGATCCACTGCCCGCCTGCATGGCTCTGTGGCTCGTAAACCCTCTAACAGTCTCAGTCAGTCTCTCTCTCTCTCTCTCTCTCTCTCTCTCTCTCTCTCTCACACACACACACACACACACACACACACACACACACACACACAAAGATTGGGTGTTCTGAGGGCTACTGGACTGTTCTGTGTTTGGCCTGTAATTATTTTCCTTCAAAGCAGTATTTGCCGTGAATACTGATGCTGCAAAATGGCCAGTTATCTACAGACCAGTTTCTCTGATAGTCAAGTGGTCTAGGAGAAAAATTTCCATTGGGGGTGTGCCTGGTAGTACTGGTGGGGGCTGCTAGTGAAAACAACCTGTCAAGGACTACCTATCATTGAAGGGGCTGTAATGTTTTTACCCTGATTTCAGAGTTTCTCAAAATCTCGAAGTACTGAAATAGAACTGCCTATCTCTAGAAACTATGTGTCTCATACTTCTTATACCCAACACTTAGAATTGCATGCCCTCTCTCCCTTTGTTCCTTTAACTTTATGTCTTTTCATTTTTCCTTTGTCTTTTTCTACCTTATTTCTCCCCCTTTTAACTGCATAAGAACACTTTCTCATGGAAGTGGTCCCTCATCTGACCAATAAGAGTTTCCCAAAGTCACTGTCCATGCTCCTGGTTGGACACCAATTTGCTGCATCCAAATGGCTCCAGGAACAGATGACTGGGGTGGTGAGAACATGAAGAGACAGAAAGCTGGGATCAGCTTATCAGGTCTCCTGGCCGGAGAAACCTCAGCACCCTGGAAGCTTTGATTACATATAGTTTAGTATACAGACTGAACAGAGTTATTACATAAAGCTCAACAAGGAGGGGTTATTACACACAGATAAACAAGGAGGCAGACCTTATGGTATGCAGCTGGGTCAAGGGGGCAGGTTTAGTTAATCTCAGCAGAAATAAACTCTGTAGGGAAGCAGTCAACATCAGTGTGTGTGTGTGTGTGTGTGTGTGTGTGTGTGTGAAAGCTATAGTAGACCTTTTCTGCCCTTCCACTGTTAACTGTTGCGGTGCACTATGTGAAGGTATATCCCTGTATATTCAATTGTTAAATTCCATACTAGCTGAGTGTATGGCCCATCACTAGGTTTTCTATTTCATAAACACTCACCTTCCTTACTTGCTGATTTGCTTTAATAAAGAGCTGTAGCTAGGCAGGAAGTGAAGGGTGGAGTTTCCATGCAGAGAAAGGGTCTCTGGGAGAAGCCACTGGACATGGAGGGAACAGGACAGACTATAGTGGGGCTAAGATACACACCTGGCCACAGATGAGGCCAGGATTAGTCAGGTTAAGAAGATGAGCTAGCTGGGAGATTACCCAGGCAAAAGGCCTAAGCTTTAAAATATAAAAAAAGATTCTAGGTCACTATTTATACAACTGGTGTGAAACTGGCCTGTGAAAGTCCTATTGTAGTTAACACTAGCACTCTGTTCCCTGAAGGTTTTGTCATTCCTCCATGGAATGAGACTGTGGAGTTTTGGGGATGGCTGGTCTCTGTCAACACAGGCAAGACTCAGAATTACACTCCATCAGGACTTTGCCCAGTCCCCACAATAAACCCTACTTTTAGTGATGAAAAACTCACCAGGAGAGGCTTGAGGTAGCTCTGCCCTGGTATTACTAAAATAATTCAGTTTATATAGAAATGTAGCCTAGGACCTCGTTCAGGGCAGAGCTTGGAGCGGTCCTGACCTCTAAGGAGTTTTCACGGCCACCCCTCCTAGATCCTGGTAATTATTTCAAGTGAAAAAACGACCACGAATTCTTTAAAGCAAGCAGTTCATTACCTATAGGAACGGGGATGTAGTGGACCATGGTCACTGAGATGGCAGAAATTTAAGCAAAGGTTTAAGGGGGTGGGGGTGGGGTAAAAGTCTTCTTTTAAGAGAACATTTTAGGCAGAGTGCAGAGCTAGCTTGAAGACACAGGCGAGAGAATTTTCATCTCCCAGCCTTTTCAGGCCGGTCTCGAAATTTATGATGGTTTGATATCCAATTCTACATGGTTCCAAATATTTGGTTCAGAAAATATAGTTATTATAGATATGTCTGGAGCAAATTACATATGGTCAAAGACCATCCCTCCTAGAAAACTACATTTATCCTGGATAAACAGATAGCTGGTCAAAACAGGGCCAACTTAAAGAAAAAAAGTCAGTGCTCAGAACAGTTTCTCCTTCAGACGAAACTAATGTTTGATTATTTCCTTACCTCACCCAACAAACTGCCAAAGGTTTGAAAGCAAACCACCCTGCCCTAAGCATTAAATCCAACATCTCATAGCTCTGGTATGTAGGCTGTTAAGTCAGGTGCACTAAGATTTAAAAAAAAAAAAAAAAAGAGTGACAAATGGCCATGCAAATTGCCTGGATTTCCCCGCAGCTAATTTACAAATCAGGGTTCTCTAAGTCACAGTTCGTCTTTTTATTCATTCTCGGGAATGAACTAACACAAAACACCTGTTCGTGACTCACAACTGGTTCCTCGACTGGGTAACTTCAAGTCTGGAGGAGTTAGCAAATTTCCCTCAATTCCAGTCTCCTCAACTATTAAACATGAAATAGTAAAAAGAACTAACCCTAGTTCTGCAGCCCACGGACGACAGTGGTATTTTAAAGTATCCCTAAGACTGATGGATGGCTATTACGGGAACCCATCTAGCGCCTTCCTTTTACACTCCGGTAAAGAACACCCCTGAGAAGGTGAGACTGCCTGCCCTAAGACCACATGGGGTCCGGCTAAGAACCCCAAGACATCCATCGCTCCAAAAAACAGGTGACACATCCATCCCTGTAAGAATGATGAGCAGGGGCTAGGAAAGAGCTCGTCTCTGATTCAGTCATGCCTGGGGGTCTCCCTCCTGGGACATGGCCTCGGATCCACTCATCTTCCAAGGTTGGGGAAAGCGCGCCCACGGGCCTCAGCCTCCCTAGCAAGAGATGCGGCGTGGACGCCGGGTCATGGGACCTGCAGGAGGCCGGTCCTCGGCGGAGCCCCGCTAACCGCGGCTTTCCTTCCCAGGGTTGCCCATCGCCGCGCTCCCGCCGCCGCCTGCCCGGCCCCGCCGCCCCTCTTACCTGCTCTCTGTCACAGCCCCCGAGGCCAGGAGGCGCTGCAGCCGCTGCACCGCCCACAGCGAACGCGCCGCCATGTTCCAGAGTAGAGCGCCGCCACGACGCCTGCGCACTCGAGCCCAGCCGAGCGTCGCGCCCTCCGCAAAACCACGCCCCCTCCAGCAGGCACGGGACTTCCGGTTTCCTGTGCGCTACTCGGCTCTTCCGGGCATGGCGCCGCTCTCGCGGCCGGTGGTGGATGTGGGCGTGAGGATGTCTGTCTCAAGAGGCTCGTAGTAGGTGCGGGGTTCCCGGTGAGCGCAGTGGGTCCTCGCCTCATCCTCGAGAAGCGATCGCGCGGTGGATGTGAAAGGTGACCAATGCGTAAACGAGAAGGGCACGGCGCTACGAAAGTTTAGTAGAATTCAGGACCGAGGAGGTGGCTCCCCGGGCCAAGGCCCTGGCCGCCGAGCCTCAACAACGTGGGTTCGATCCTGGGACCCACTTGGAGAGACCCGATTTCCTCAATATGTCCTCTGACTTCACTACGACCTCAGTCGTGTACGCGCCACGCACATACAAAACCGCAAAGGACAGACTAGAATACACGCCGAATACTGATGGATGAAAAGTGGAGGTGGTTCAAGGAGTGACATCCTTTGTAAAGAAAGAGCCAGGCTGGAGAAATGGCTCAGAGGTTAAGAGCACTGACTGCTCTTCCAAAGGTCCTGAGTTCAAATCTAAGCAACCACATGGTGGCTCACAACCACCCATAATGAGATCTGACGCCCTCTTCTGGAGTATCTGAAGACAGCTATAGTGTACTTACATGTAATAAATAAATCTTTAAAAAAAAAAAAAAAGAGCCAGTGAAGAGGGAGAGTGGGAAGAAAAAAAAAAAATCAAATATGGAGAAGGGGTACGGTAACGTTAAGACTGGAGAATTGGCGCAACCTGGTTGCATCTTCCAGTTATTCTCACGGGTTTTTCTTTCAATGATTTTTTTCCGACCTGTGTTAATGATGTATGTTGTTTCCTCTTAAAATCTTAAGTGCTTTCATGGCAGAACTATATTGTCCAATTATGACTACAGTAATTATTGACAACAGGTATAGTGACTCAGGCCTGTAATCTCAGCCACTTCCTTTTAAGGCAAGAGGATCACAAGATCGAGCCCAGCTTGAGTAACTTAGAGCTGGGGCTACAGCACAGCCAGTGGTCGAAGACTTGTTTCTAGGACATGCCAGGCTTTTCCTCAGTATTGGAAAAAAACGCCACTTTGTTGTTCAGAGAAAATCGAAGGGTGTAAAAAGAGGCAGGGGAGATTGGCTGCTGGAAGAGCCCAGGCAAGGGAGGATGGAATGTCTTATTCTGGTTCTTGGGAGAGGTTTTTTTTTTTTTTTTAGATTTATTTATTTATTTATGTGAGTACACTGTAGCTGTCTTCAGACACTCCAGAAGAGGGAGTCAGATTTCATTACTGATGGTTGTGAGCCTCCATGTGGTTGCTGGGATTTGAACTCAGGACCTTCAGAAGAGCAGTTGGTGCTCTTAACTGCTGAGCCATCTCTCCAGCCCCCGGGAGAGGGTCTTACTATGCAGCCCTGAACTCGTGCTTCACTCTCTTCAGTGATGGGATTGCAGTGCAGGCCATCTCATCCCTACCACCGTAGTGGAGTTTCAGAGAAACCTTACAACCCGATGCAAGTCGCTGTGCTTAAATCTATTTTCTTAGTATTTTCTCTTCTTCTACTACTTCTTCTTCTTCTTCTTCTTCTTCTTCTTCTTCTTCTTCTTCTTCTTCTTCTTCTTTCTTCTTTCTTCTTTCTTCTTTCTTCTTTCTTCTTTCTTCTTTCTTCTTCTTTCTTCTTCTTTCTTCTTCTTTCTTCTTTCTTCTTTTCTTCTTCTTCTTTTTCTTCTTCTTCTTCATTTAGAATTTGACGTTTGTGGTAGGTCTTGATCACTATTTTGCCCAATAAATACTTGTTAAATGATGAAGTTGGATGATGTCAGTGAAGCTATAGGTCAATTTTATTTTTTTAAATATGTTTGTGTATGTATGTATGTATGTATGTATGTATGTGTATGGCTACACCAAGGAATGCATGCAGTCACAGGACCATTTGCAGTTTTGTCTTTAAAGGGCGTGGGTTCTGGGGTTGACCTCAGGGCATCAGGCTTGGTGGCAAGCACCTTACCTGCTGAGCCATTTTGCCAGCCCAAGATGTAGATACATTTTAGGATTTTGCTTGGTGTGGTGTTGCATGACTTTAATCCCAGCACTAGATCTCTGTCAGCTCGAAGCCAGCCAGATCTACACATTAAATTCTAGACCATCCAGAGCTACTTTTTAGTTTTTCCTTAGACGGGGTTTCCCTGTGTGGTCCTGGCTATCCTCAAACTTAGAGATCTTTCTACCTCTCTCTGCCTCCCAAGTGCTGGGATTAATGTGACCTTTCTTTCTGAAAAAAAATTAGGGGATTTTGATGAACGGATATCTGAATGTTAAAATGAACTAGTGTTTGGGTTTAATTTTTTAAAAAGGAATGGGACATGCCCCTTCACCACTCTGAATCCTCACCGAAATCAAGTTTACTGTTACCCTAGCAACTTGGTCCGACTTTGTCCTCTGCCTGTGAGTTCCATGAACACAGACACAGTCTTCTGGATCTTTGATCTCGTCTAAGGTCTAGCTCAGATGTGATAGCTAACACACACTGCCATCATCCTCAAGTGGTGCTCTATACGAAATACAGCTAGGATGGGGGTCATGAACTCTTCCAGATAAGAAACTTGAGGCCCTGACCAATTTGTGAGCCAGTATAAGGTTCCCCAGGGAGGATGAATGGCCCTAGGAGTGTTAACACTTCAGACTTGGGAAGGCTGAAACTTAAGTTCCCTTCAGACCTGTGGCCTGTAGTCAGAAAAACACAAAGGCACTTTAGTACTCGAGTACAGGAACTGGTGTTTGCTTTACTGGTTGTGTGTATAGTTCGTTTAGCGTCACAGTTTAGACCAAGTACTTACATACATGTACCTATATATATATATATATATATATATATATATATATATATATATATATGTGTGTGTGTGTGTTACATACATACGTGTGCATGTGTGGAGTTTGAGACAGTCTTTGTAGCCCTGGTTGGACTATAACTTACTATGTAGACGAGGCTGACTTTGAACTTGGCTTTTATTCATATATTTATTAGGTGTAAGTGTGCTTCTGGATAGAGATACACAAATTTGGATTTAAGAAATAAGGGTTCTAGAATTACACTGAACTACAAAAGGTAAGTTATTTTAGCTGGTCTCACAGAATCTTAGTATAAAGTACAAGCAATAAATGCCAGGGCTAGCTACTATTTAATATCTTTTAATGTTTATTTTGTGCATGAGGTATGTAGGTAGGTAGAGGTGGGTATGAGTGTCAGTGTGCAGGCCGGGAGGGCAGCTTCTGAGAATTGGTTCTTTCTAGCCTTTCATCGTGTGGGCTCTGAGGATCAAGCTCAGGTTCTTAGGCTTGGCAGCAAGCCCCCTTACATCTTGAGTCATATTGCCAGATTCTGGCTGCACTATTTAAAAGAAGAATACAATGCAGAACCTCCTGTCCAAAAATGATTAAGGAGAAACATTTTCCAGAAGGCAAACACTAGGTGTGCTCTGAACATGGGCCTTGGGTGATACAGGCTTATGCCGGGCAGGTGGCATGTTCTCTTGTTAATGATGAATGATGCAGGGGCCCTCTTTCTTTGAGCTCAAGATCTACTTGTGGAAAAGGCATTTAACCCTAAAATAACTGCCTAAGAAAGAATGTGATGTATACTTAAGGCACAGTGGTGGGCACCGCTGCATAATATACATCTTTTAAAAAGCACTGGAACTCAAATGTAGTGGCTATTCCTGGTTGTCAACTTGACTATATTTGAAATGAACTACAATCCAGAATTGGAAGGCTCACCAGTGACCCTAATCTGGAGGCTGGGAGATAGAAGTTTCTGATCTGGATCTTGGTATGGAGATCTTGAGACACAGTGGTGATTGAATCCAGAAGATTAAGACAGGGAGATCTCCGAGTCCAAGGTCATCTGGATGTGATGGCACACACCTTTAATCTGGGCTACACCTTCTGCTGGAGACCATATAAGGACATTGGAAGAAGGGAGTTTAGCTCTCGCTCTTCTGCCTGCTTGCCATGTGGGACTAAGCAACTGCTAGACCCTTGGACTTCCATTCACAGCTACTACTGAACCATTGTTGGGAATTGGACTGTAGACTGTAAGTCATCAATAAATTCCTTTACTATATAGAGACTATCCATAAGTTCTGTGTCTCTAGAGAACCCTGACTAATACATCAAATGTGGGCTCTTCCTCACTGAAGACACAGACGTGGAATTTGGAGTGAAAACCCTCCCTTTGGATTGCATGTCTTGATAGCTGTTACTACTTAAATCATTTTTTTTTCTTTACAAAGGTTTTTGAGTCACACCTTTCTTTCTCCTCTAGCTGACATTAAAATCCACTTGTGACTTAAGCATTTCCAACTTTCAGTAGTATAGAAAGATGATGCTTCCCCCGAATTATCTCATTAAACACCTACCAGGAGGCTTGGGGTGGGAGTACAATCACAACCCGTTTTATAATGAAAACCAGAGGGGTTGGATGATGTTGCTGAGGTTATCCTCTCTTAGCAGCAGACAGCCCAATCTGGACCCAGGACCGTGACTCCTAATGTGTATGCCCTGCCAGTGAGGTGGCTGCTGGGGTGATCTTCCTGCTGTGGTCCCCAGCTACTTCAAAGGCTGGTAAGGTGTCAGTGAGGCTAAAGTATGGTAAATCTTAGGTAGGTAGCATCAAGACTAGCAAACCCATCCACTGGTTATTCTGAGGCACACAACTTCCCCTCCCTGACAAGAGCCAGCTACCCTCTGACCACTCAGAGTTGAACAGTTCATCTTTATTGGAGATGAGTATGTTAAAAACAGACCTAAAAGCCCAGTGTTGAGACAGTCATGAGTGGCATAGAAAAGAGGTTGCCTAGGACCTGAGGTCCTAAAGAAATATCAAGTGTTTGGAAAAGGCTTAGCACCCTTGTGGTAGACATGAGCCACCATCCTGTTTGGTTTTCCTTAATAGTCTCACTTTGTAGCGGATAAGGAAACAGGCTTGTGGGCCTCCTAGTACAAGATGAAGACTTCCTCAGGCCAGAGACTTAGTCTTCCAACCACAGTCCCAGGAGCTTCAGTGTCACATTAAGTAGGTAAGCACTTGACTGACAGCAAAGGACTCCACCCTCCAATGCATACAACAGTGTCAGCATTAGCACTCCATACGTCTGCCACTGTGCTTAAAATGTGCTGGCTGATCAGCCCTCTTTACCCTCTCAATTCTCAATCTGATTTAAAGATGCTCAAACCTGGAAGGTTCTAGCAGCTGTAGTCAGCCTGGCTCTAAAACAGAAAACTGTGGGGTTTTTACATCTCAATAGCTTTTGTTCACGCTTGTGCAGGCAGGGATACAGTGGTTTTCCAGTCCATTAACCCTATCCAGGGTTGCCTGTAATAGCCAGCAGGAATCAGCCTGCCTAAGTGTGATCAGGTGATGGAGTGGTTTTCTTTTTTATCACAACACTAGCAGCACTTCAACACTGGCTTCCTTTGCTCTAAGGATTGGGACTGGGATGCCAAGGAAAGGATGGAATGGCTTATGTGCATTCATTGCATCAGAAGGCAAAGATACCTAATAAAACCTTTACAACTGTGGATGCTTCTGTCTCCGGACGCTCCCAACTCCACCCTTTGTATAGCCAGAAGGATGCTTCCATGTCTCCCTTCCCACAATCCTTAAAATCATGCCGACAGTCAAGCTGGTCTTTTGGGTGCCCCAGTCTTTTCTTGTTATCTTTGCGAAGAAAGCATTTCCTCCTTAGAATGGACAAGCTGATACTGCTTCAGGATGGAATTCTCACCCTCTCTAGGTCTTCTTCATTTCCCATTCCTAAAGCACAGAAAGATGAGAAAAATCAGTTTGTTGAGGGTTCTAATAGGGACTGTAGGTTGGAACACTCACTGTACTCTGAATAGCCCCCTTGGCCAAACCAGACCCTTCTCTCTTCTCAGCAGTCAAGGTAGGTTTTGTGTGGTGGTGACAAGGTTTCAATACACAGATCAGGCTGGCCTTGAACTCTTGGTGATCATCCTGTTCCAGCCTCCAAAGTGCTGGGATTACATACCTAAACAGGATGGTCTTATTTATTTATTTTTTTTACCAATTTATTTGTTATGTGTATAAATGTTTTGCTTATATATCTATCTGTGCACCATATGCATGCGTGGTATCCATGGAGAGCAGAAGAGAAATGTCCGATCCCCTGGTACTGGAGGCACAAATGGTTGTAAGCAACCATGAAGGTTCTGGGAACTGAGCCTGGGTCCCCTGCAAGAACAATTGTTCTTAACCTCTGCGCCATCTCTCCAAATCCCAAAATGGCCTTTGAAAAATATACTTGGTATTTACAAAAGTGTGCTCAAGCTGCTCAAGTGGGCAGTGGTGACAAATACCTTTAATCGCAGCACTTGGGAGGCAGAGGCAGGTAGATCTTGAGTTTGAGGCTAGCTTGGTCTACAGAGCAAGTTCTAGGACAGCCAGGGATACATAGAGAAGCCCTGTTCTGAACAAACAAACAAACAACCCAGAAAACAAAACAATTACACCCAAAAGTCTGCTCAGATCTGCCCAGTATGTTACAATACACAGTTCCTCCACTGGTCTGGTTGACAGATAGATAGCCTGTAGACTCAGTCTGGCTTTTCTGTTTTCATAGTTTAACAAACTACCAGCTAAGAATGTCTGGTCACATTTCTAAGCACTTGGAAACAATACCAAAAGAATATTTTGTGACAAGTAAAAGGGACACAGAATTGAAACCCCAGTGGCTGGAAGGGAAGTTTTACTGGGAGGCAGCCTTACTCTTCCTGAGTTAGTGACTGTCTTTGTCCCTCCCAGGAGAAGTTTGCTGGCTCCTGGGCCTGGCTGCTCCCTCTGGCCTGGTTGGTCCTCCTTGGGTCTCACTCTTAGTGCTCAGCCTTCTGCCTGATTGTCCGCAAACAAGCGACTTGGCACGGGCTTTTTGTTTGTGGATTACCCTTGTCTCCAATCCCATTTGGTCTCCCCACCCCCTCCCCAACTGTACTGAGCTTGCTACTTGTGTGAGACCCACTGCAAAGGCATTGCTGTCAATAGTTAATAACCACCCCAGTCACCTGTCAACTTTTCTCCCCTTTCTCTGCCTTATTTCACTTCAGAACCCTTACTCTGGCTTGGCATCATCGTTTTCATTTATGTGTGCATGTGAGTTATATCCTCCGGAGTCCACGAGGGGAGACAGACTTGTTTGGGTTCCTTACTCCTGGAACTCACTCTGTAGACAAGGATGGCCTCAAACTCAGAGATCCACCTGCCTCTGCTTCCCAATTGCTGGAATTAAAGGTGTGCACCACCACGCCAAAGCTGTAAATTTTCATCTTAAAGTAGAGAAACCCCATTGGTCTCCACATCTCTTAGGTTGGGTATTTCTAGATTAAACTACCCACGATGTGTAGGTTACCTTCCACTGAGGCTTACTGGGCACACTGGCTGAGCTTGCTATCCTCCATAGTCAAGGCTGGTCTAGAAATCATGATCCCCCTGCCTCAGATTCAGGTGCTAGGATTGCAGGAAGTGACACTGTGCCCAACGTTGAACACTTGTTTTTTAGTTCCACACATCTTTCTTGTATCTTCTGAAATTCAGGAAACAATGAAACAGGCATATTTTAAAGATGTTTTGCCGCAAACTTATTTGGTGGCAAAATCTGATCTGGCCTGATGTAAGGAGTTTTCTACTCTAAGGTGTGTGTATTCTTACAACCTATTGTAGAGTTATTCATATCCTGAGAAATGTGTTGGAGTGTTTCCTAATACATCTAAAGCCCCAAATGTTCTTAACATCTGTCCCCAAGAATTACACAGGAGAGGTTGAGGACCAGTTCAAAAGGTCTCTCTGTCCAGAATGAATCTGTTGGCTCCTTGCTTAGCCTTGGGGCAGGCCCACTACTCCCATTCTTGTTTTCTTTCTTCCTCAAAGTGCTGTTAGGCTCAGATACCAGATAGAACTGTGTTAGTGAAGGGTGAGTATCCTCGCTTTCCTGTCTGGCTTTCCCAGAGGTTCCCTGCCTTTCTCCCTAGGTGGGGGCGGGGGTCTGGGTTTGGAGATCTGTCCTGTATAAAAAGATCCAGGTCTGTGACTTGCCCTTAGATGAGCTCTTGGTTTACCTTGGCCTTCTGTAGCACCCTCCCTTGGTTGGAGGTCACAATGGACGGACTCCTCTTTCTCAGTTCAGAAACACAGTTGACAGGGAGAGATTGCTCTGGGACATTGCTTTGGGGTTTATTTGTAGTGTCCTGTTAATGGCAGACAAGACAAAACCATTAAGTAGGCGAAATACAGTGGTGGTTATTTGCACCCAACCTACATTTAGAAGGATAAGCAAATTTAAATTAGAAAGCTCTAGGCAAACATGCCAGCACTGAACAGGGCAAGAAGGGGTTGGGGACAGATGCTGGGGACTCAAGTAAAGACAGATAACAAAATCACAGAGGCCTCTCTATGCATCAGGCAGGCATTAAGGCATTATTATATGAATGGGTTTTCCCATGAGCCTGTAAAATAGGTACTCTTAATTAATCACTCCAGTTTATAGGTAAAATCAGGAAGGTCAAGGTTCTGTGCAAGGGAATGTGGTTGCTTACTCTGAGAGCTGGGGTTTGAATCCCACAGCTGTATTGTTTCCTTTGGGGGTGCTACTAATGCCGAGACACAGAGCTTCATGTATTAAACACAGAGTTTCATGTATATGCACCTAACTTCTACCCAGCGTTTTGTCGTATTGTCTACACTGTCCTCACTGTTAAATCTTCCAGATAATTTCTTAATATTCAGCTCTGTAAGTGCCTGTGCTGTCTACTTTTATGTCAACTTAACACAAGCTTCTGAGAGGAGGAGCCTCAACTGAGAAAATGCCTCTCTAAGATCAGGCTGCAGGCAAGTCTAGAGAGCATTTTCTTAATTAGTGATTGATGGGAGAAGGCCTAGCCCATTGTGGGTGGTGCCACCGTGGGCTGGTGATTCTGGGTTCTATAAGAAAGCAGGCTGAGCAAGCTTTGGGGAGCAAGCCAGTAAGCAGCACCCCTCCATGGCCTCTCTATCAGCTCCTGTCTCCTGGAACTATTTGAGTTTTTGTCCTGGCCTCCTTCTATGATGAACAGTAAGCCACATAAACCCTTTTCTCCCCTAACTGCTTTCTGGTCATGGCGTTTTGTCACAGCAGTAGTACCCTAATGGAGGCAACCCTGGAAAACATTTAGAAAAGACTTATTGTTTTCTATCTTCAGAGGGCATCACAAGGATCAAAGGTAGCGGGAAGAGCAGCGCCGCTGAGAAGCAGCAGCAGGGATGAAGGGATGGGTTCTCCATGCTTCCCCAGCCCTCTGCGAATCAGGTTCTCCATCTGCAAAATGAGGCTAACACTGCCCCCAAAGAGAGGAAGATCATGGGGTGTGGTCTGTCCATAGAGAGTGGCTTGGAACTCAGCTCCCGGTGGCAGCTCATGTTTATCAGAGGGCATCTAATCATTCAGCAACTCCTCTCTTCCAGAGGTGAGGGCATGATAAACAGTCTAACTCCTGTGGATTGTTTCTGGTGCTGGTGATCTAACCTAACGCTTCATACAGGCCAGCACATGTACTTTATGCACCACATCCCCATCCCTCGATTCTTAATTAAACCAATTATTTGGGGCAGGACTCAGCATACAGATAAGGATGGATACACATCCAGTTCAGGGCTATGCAGACGAAGAATGGATACGACCACTGGCAATTTATAGCAATGCTTCCTAGTAGGGTAATCCTGCCTTCCCTGGGACATAACGGCATCTTCTGGTGACACTTCTGAGTGTCAGAACTGGGAGTCAGAACATACGTGTGCGTGTGCATGTGCGTGTGCGTGTGTGTGTGTGGTGTGAGGGGCCCAGAAGTGGCTCCCTACAGAGGAGGCGCCGGACTCACTTGGCTCTTGTTCTTGCTGCTCACGGACAGACCGAGGGCCGGACCCCCGGCCAGGGACTGCTGCAAGCGCTCCTTCACAGCTACCAGCTTGAGCTCCAGGTCGATCCTCTGCTCTTCCTTGGCACGGCATTGAGCTTCCAGAGTGGCCACGGCCTCTTCCAAGGCCTTCAACTTTGCTCCTGAGTCCAGAGACACGGACGAGAAAGTCTGCGGGGCTGCAGGCCCCACCCCCTCACCCCTTGCTGGAGTGTCCAGAAGGACTGGGTGAAGGCTTGTGCTGCAGCCTCTATGTCACCACAAAGAGGAAGAGAATGAAGTCACGTTTCCCTGTACTTCACTACACCTGATCTCAGTTTGCATATCTGTCTCTTGGCAGTGTGAGGCAGTGTGATTTGGGTTTCTATTACTGTGTACCAGAGTCACTGGATGGAGCTTTCCACAGACCAGGTTTTCCAGGAGGACCTTGTTGCTTATTTAGTTTAAGCAGACAATTTTTCATTAATACTTCTCTCACACTATAAGCTCTACACCAGAAGTCCTCATCTTAGGCCCGTTGTGATCTATGGGTAGGCTCTAAGGTTGGCCCACTGAATGTGTCTGTACTGTTTTGTTGATGTGTGTTTTGTTCTTAGGGAAGGGTCCATAGATTCTATGCTCCATAAGGGCCATGCATATTCTATAAGGCAGGACATCCTGTACCCCAGAGCACCTGGGAGAAACCCCAGTGTGGTGAACTGCAGCCAGGGAAAGAATTCAAAAAAGCAGTGGAAAATGGGGTTACAGACACCCAGAGCAGGCAAGGTCTATTGGGGTCTCTGGATCCCAGAGATCCTGGGAAATATTGCTGCTCATCAAATCTAGAGCTGGGTCACTGTCTAACATCAGCGTGAGGGAATGCAGGACCCAGAATAGTTGAGATGCTGAAGCAAGCATCTGCCTCAGCTCCACCATACTGGGATGGTTCCCACCCTCTATCTGAAGCAGTTACTAAACGGCCAGGCTTTCTTTAGACAGGGTGGATGATGGCAAGGGAGATTGGTAGGGGGAGCCCACCCCTCCTGGGTGGGAAACCAGGAAATTTGTGTCAAGAGGCCTCCCCTTACTGTGCCAGGGCAAGCACTCAGGCTAAATGGCCCTTGTGTGCCCCAACACCTTGGCAGGTACCTGGGTTGTTCCGAATGGCTTCCTTCAGCTCTTTCTTCTCCTGTCGCAAGGCCATCAGTTCTGTCCGAATCGTCTCCTTCTCTTTCTCCAGCCTCTCTTTTTCTACCAGGTACCTTCGGGCATCCTCCTCCGCCCGGTTCTTGCCGTACTTGTATTGATTGGCACCTACAGAGATACAGGAAAGCAGGAGGTCCTCAGGTCTGACCTCTGGTGAGGTACTTCTGTGGTGTTAGCTTGCCTCTTACCTCCACTTCATATATAAAACGTGGATAGTTAGGCCTATGCATTTAAGTGTACTCAGCATGAATCTCTTGGGGAAACTGGGAGCAACAGGGAGGTAGCACATACAGGGCCTCAGAGCTGCGCAGGCCAAGTTTGCATTCCCTCTTGACTGGGTGTGTGACGTCAGACAGAAATGATTGGGGTGCTCTCGTTCCTTCCCTCCAAATCTCAGTGTCCTTATGCACAAATAAAGATACTGATAACATTTAGCCTCCATGATACAGTAAGGTTGAAATGTGGTAATCAAGGAAAAGTACCTAAGATAGTACTAAGAAAAGTACCTAATATAGTACCCAGCACATGAGAAGTTCTTAGTACATGTTAGAAAATAATGATAGTAGTATCATATAATAAAGCAAATTTTGTGATGGGTAACCCATCTCACTTTGTAAAAAGTGTGATTTGGGTGAGTCAGTATCTATGATAAAGGGAGATGATAAAGGGAGATACTGACTTATAACTGAGATCAGACCTAGGCCAGTGCCAGCCGCTGCTCACTGCATTGCTGTGGAAGGGAAGGGAGGGGGAGAGAGAGAGGGAGAGAGAGACACACACACACACAGAGGGGGTAGAGGGAGAGAGACAGGGAGACACACACACACACACACACACAGAGAGAGAGAGAGAGAGAGAGAGAGAGAGAGAGAGAGAGAGAGAGAGAGAGAGCGCCTGAGCCCCAGGAGTGCACTGTAGGTCCAACACAATGCTGGCCGAATCAGTTGCACAGAAACACACTGCTCGATCCTCGTGTATGCTGCACAGTAGGCTACTTACTACGGAGTTTTTCATCTAAACTTCCTCTAGCTGATGAGGTCACAGAATCTTTATCCATGACGTCAATGGCCTCATCAGAGAGCAAGACAGCTGCGTATGCAACACTGTGTGGCCCTTACAGACACTAGACCTGCTGATCTGGACTCGGGCTTCCAAAGCCGGGACAAATGAGCTGTTGGTTTTCAAAAGGTCATCTAGGTAAGATGTCTTGTGATGCAGACTGAGGACCAGGGCAGCTTTCCTCCTGTGTGCCTCAGGATGTCCCTGGTGACACCAGGGGTTTCCTAGTGGTTTCTAGCCCTGCCTCCAATCCAGTGACTTCAGTGATGGCCTGCAGGCCCCTGGGATGGAGACAGAGACGCCACTGGGCCTCAGCCAGACCAGCCCCATTTCCACAGCTTTTACTATCTGGGCTTCTGCGAGAGATTTGATTTGAAAAATAGGTATAAGGTTTTTACATTTTTTTTTTGACATTTTGTGATTTGTGGAGAGCTTTTGGTGTCACATCTAGGAAATTGGCAAGAATATTTGACATTGGGCTAGGACAAGGACGCTCTAGAAAAATACAGCAGAGGAATGTGTTCCTTGTATCTTGATCATCTTGATTGGTCCCTAAGAACAGTTACCTCAGGACTTTTTTATGCCTTCTTTGTTCCTTGACTACTTTGTTTATGACTTAGAACTGGCTGTATTCTTTGCATGTACTTAGAATGATATAAAAGCAGACCGGAAAAACTTAAACCCGCCTAGTCATTTGCTGGGGTCATACTATAGTATTATCTAATTGCCTCTTTTTTTTTCTTTAATCCTCCCTCCCTCCCTTGAGAAGTGATTTTTTAAAAAAATATTTACAGCCGGGCGTGGTGGTGCACGCCTGTAATCCCAGCACTCGGGAGGCAGAGGCAGGTGGATTTCTGAGTTCGAGGCCAGCCTGGTCTACAGAGTGAGTTCCAGGACAGCCAGGACTACACAGAGAAACCCTGTCTTGAAAAACCAAAAAAAAAAAAAAAATTACTTACTTATATATTTCATGTATATAAATACACTGTAGCTATCTTCAGACACACCAGAAGAGGGCATCAGATCCCATTACAGATGGTTGTGAACCACCATGTGGTTGCTGGGAATTGAACTCAGGACTTCTAGAAGAACAATCAGTGCTCTTAACCACTGAGTCATCTCTCCAGCCCAGTCAGTGATTTCTTTACTGTCATATATTCACTTCAGTTTTCTGTTTTGCTTATCCACTAATTTTCATTTTTGTATTTTTTTTTTGTTGTTTCTTCAAGGCAGGGTCTCACTATGTAACTCTGCTGCCCCAGAATTAATTATGTAGACCGGTCTGCCTTGAACTCAGATCTGTCTGCCTCTGACTCCTGAGTGCTGGGATTCAAGGCCTGAGCCATTATGCCCAGTGATTTTTTTTTCCACGACAGTGTCTCACTTGCTGGCCTTTGTATTCATGCAGATAAGGCTAGCCTGGAACTTGCAATGATTCCCTTGTCTCTGCCTCCTGAGCACTGGGGACTGTGGCATGCCAATTACGCAAACAATTCTCTATTTAAAAATGGCTTTTTATAAAGCCCTTTATTCCCAGTGCCTATTTGAGAAGCGTCTCAACAACACTACCTCATTCTGAGCGAACCAGACAGGAGGAAGGACTTGTTCAAAGGTACACAACAAAGTCTCAGCCAAGTGAGGAAGGGAAGACAGCTTGACTGAGTGCCAGGAGCAATGACTTATACTAATGCAGTGGAGAGAGGGGACAGAAAAGTGTTTTGTTTCGTTTCTTAAGACTTGGAAAAGCAAAGACCAGAAGTCCAGGAGTAAGGGAAAGAAACACATTGTCCTGTAGGAAGGTGACTTGCTCTACGGCGGCAGCCTCAACTAGTCCTCTGAGAGGTCTGGAGAGCACAGGTGGGGACACTGAAGTGAGCCGTGCATCTTGTGGCATCCCTGCCCAGGGACAGACGAGGAGACGAGGGATTGGTTCTTTGCATACTACTCTGGTCCTCTGGAAAGACAGGCTTAGAGATGAGCATATTCTCTCTCTCTCTCTCTCTCTTCCCCCTCCCTCCATCTCCCCCCACCCACCCCCACACCACACGTACGTGTGTGTGTGTGTGTGTGTGTGTATGCATGTATATGCATATATAGATTTAAACACTCAACTGCTATACAGATAATAGCACACGACTTTAATCCCAGCACTCAGGTAGGCAGAGGCAGACGGATCTCTCTGAGTTCCAGGACAGCTAGGGCTGGCTATACAGGGATATCCTATCTTAGAAATATAAAAACAAACACTCCCCCCCCAATTTACATGAGGTTTAATTTCCGGCCTTTTGAATGATCAGTAAATGCTGCAGGGTGTCTCCTGGGGAGGCCACGCAGGGTCTACCTCTGCAGTTAGGCCCTAAGCGCTCTATCCCTGCAAACCTCCCCCACTCACTTGCCCCCACCACCCTGCTTGTGATACCTTCTGCTTGTGTTGCTGTGCTGGGGACTGGGAACTTAGGTCTTACCACAACTGGCAAGCGCTCCCACACTGCCCAGCCTCACTACTTTCCTTTTAGGGCAGAGCACACTGGCACACTTAATGCACGACTCGCTCATACTCATTTTGATCCTTTACTCCTGGGGAAATCAGGTCTTGAGACCTGTTGGTATTAGGAACCGGCTCCTAGGGTCGCTCTGAACTCAGCCAGTGACTCCACTCACAAGCGACAGGGATCCTTGCTCGTTGCCATGGCAACCACCACACATTCCCAGACTCCTATGACAACAAGACCCCCCCCCCCCCCCGCGAAGTTCTGCTCTGCCTCCCTTCATCAGAAAAAGGCCATGGAACTCACTGGAGGCGTGGCGCTTGACTTTGACCTGCGGGTCCGCACGGTGGGACTTCTCACTGCAGGAGGAGGCGTGGCGCTTCACCTGAGCCCCAGTGGGGCGCTGGGGCTCCTCATCCTGCGCCAGGAGCACAGAGGAAGAAAGTTAAGTGCAGGTAGGGAGTTTCTGGCCAGCACCTCTGAGATCCCTAACCCTAACCCTAGCCCTAGCCCTAGCCCTAGCCCTTGGCCGTGGACATGCAGATTCGTGCAGCACTTTAGTTTACAGACGTCACTAGAGTATCATTCAAACCTCACACCTTTCTGTGGGAGGTAAAAGGCAATCTTAAGCTTGAGACTTAATGGAGAAGACAAATTAGAGGACTCAGAAAACTGTGGGTGACCATTATTATAGGCATTTTGTTTCCATATCATTCGAAAGCATGCGTCTATTTTCTGAATTGCTAATGCACAGTCTTCCCTCAGGAGAGGAGGAAGAGGAGGTGGAGGGAAGCAAGCCATGCCGTGGATGAGAGGAGCCGATGACAGGTGATACAACTTATTGAACTGGCTGCATATTTGTGTTTTAAGAGTACTTCTCACGCTCCAAGGCCAGCCAACACGCTGGGAGCCCGGTGTGATACATTACTGTCACCTAATATCAGATTCTGGACAGCACTGCTATCTATCTCTCTGTACAGAACGTTCCGCTGTCTGGGCGCTGTGCTAATTGCCTTCTTTTTCAACAAAGATCATTTCATTTTGTTCTCAAAATACTTCTGGGAAGGATGGAGCCAGAAATTGGAAAGCAGGGTCTGAGAAGAAAGGTTGAAGTCTCCCCCGCTCCAGCCTTTGTACTGAAGCTATGCAGCAGCTAGCTTCTCTGCGACTGAGCAAACGTTCAAGTTGCATCCAAGAAAGACCTTAGGAACAAAAGGGCAGGCTGGGAATGTTCCTAGAAAAGGGGAGAATGCAGAGTATCATCTAGACCAGGGTCCTGGCTCACGGCCTGCCATGTTCTCCCTCTGGATGCCGCCCACCCACTCGTGTCTGGTTACACTGCGCCTGTCTTCTAGTTCCTCCCCAGGAGAAGGCACAGGGCATGCTGTTGAGAGCAGACAGGCTTAGCGAAGGCAGTTTCTCTGAAGCAAAGGATCAAGTGGGCCGTGAAGGGGAAAGAGGAAACGGAAAGACGGCCTTTGCTGCGTTTCTAAGCCGTGGACCGTACCTGCACCTTTTCGTAAGGAACCTCATCATAGATGCGGGGCTCAGGCCACTGATCCTGGCAGGACTGTGCATACCTAGAACACGAAAAGTCCAATGATCTTGGTGACAGTTTGTGGCTTACGCTGCCTTCCTGACTTCTCTCTTTTGATGCTGGCAGCCGTTTTGAATGTAGTCCGAAAGGCCATGCGCTTGTGAAGACTGCATAGGCATGTGTGAGTACCCGCAAGTCTGACCACAGGTGGCTCATTCCCAGCATCCTTTGTAAGTCAGAAGTCTGGCTCCAGGATAACAAGCAGCATGCTATACTTCCCACCATGGGTGACCGTAGCATCCTTCCCAGGGAAGCCAACTTCCTGAGCTTGCCCCTCCCCTTCCGCCCCTGTCCTCAAGGCTACATGCAGAGCCTTGGAAACAGAGGTAAGGCAGAGCACCCTGGCAGGAGCAGGCCACAGAGCCACCCTTACAGGAAGGAGTTGCGCCCAGCACTAACGATGCTGGTTAAGGTCTCTACGTCGACGTAGTCATAGTGCAGCGCCTCTGGGGTGACTTTGGAGCCCATCTCCACCAGCAGCAGTCCGAGCCAGCGGCCCATGTCCTCTGAGCAGCTTGCCTGGGGAGAGGAGGCACAGCGGGGGTTCACATTCCCACCGTGAAGCCTTCTCATGGTGCTTGTCCGAGAAACCCGCAAATGTTTTTAAGTGCTCAGTACTTAAGGATGGAGGAAGAATTAGACTACACACACGTGCAAAGTCTTTTTTTTTCAAGTATCTGTTCAAAAGCTGCTTCCTCTAAGGAATCTCTGCTTACTTATGTAAGACGGCACACCTCTACCCTCGACCCTCTGGGTTTTTAGATCCAATCAATCGTTTTTGATATAAAAACAACATTTATGTGTTCTCGAAACTTCTCCCTTCTCTCTTCTTCCATGTTGGGGATCAAACCCAGGGCCTTGGGTATATAAGGCCTGGCTCTACTATTGAGACACATCCCCAGCCAGAAAGCATATTGTTTTACAATTATTTTTATGTTATTATTTTTATGGCTGGTTGTTTTGCTTGCATGTATGTATACGTGCTACATTTATGTCCGGTGTCTGCAGAAGTCAGAAGAGGGCAGCGGATCCCCTGTGACTAGAGTTACAGATGGTTATAAGCCACACTGTGTGTGCTGGGAACCAGGACAGGGCTCTCTGCCAGAAAGGCAAGCGCTTTTAACTGCTGAGCAATTTCTTCAGCCTCCATATTTACAATGAATTCTCTAAATAAGCAATGGCTCATATAACTCATTTTTTTTTCTTAGACTGAATTACACAGCATTATAGTGCCATTTATAGAGAATTAATGGCCAGTTAAACATATACTTAATTCTGATTTAAAAGGCATTATCATAAAATGAACTTAGCTAGTGTGGAGGTTTGAATAGGTGTGGCCCCCATAGACTCATGTGTTTGAATGCTTGGCCATAGGGAGTGGCATTATTAGGAGGTGTGGCCTTATTAGAGTAGGTGTGGCCTTGTTGGAGGAAGTATGTCACTGAGGTCTTATATGCTCAAGTGACACGCAGTGTGGCACACAGTCCCCTTCTGGTGCCTGTGGGTCAAGTTATAGATCTCTTAGCTCCTTCTCCAGTACCAGGTTTGCCTGCACGCTGCCATGATCCCACCATGATGGTAATGGAATAGACCTCTGAACCTGTGAGCCAGCCCCAGGGAAATGTTCTCCTTTGTAAGAGTTGTGGATACAGTCAGTGTCTTTCCACAGCAACAAAACTCTAACTAAGACAGCTAATGGCAAACTTGATTAAAGAAGTAAACAAGGTACCCTTTTAAAGGGGTGAGGGCTAGAAAACTCTGTGTAAGTCAAGGTAAACTCAAAAGTATGGTTCAGAGATAACAGAAACACAGAGGCAGATGGAGAGGCTACCGGTGCTCCGGGAGCCTTGAAAAGCACGCGGCTGCCCCGGCCTCTGCCAATAATACAGGGACATTTGAACTTTCCTCCTCTGTCAACATTTTGAATTCTAAATATCCACAGGGGTGTCATTTGGAGGGTCATCTGTGTCCGCTGAGCAATCTGAGAGCACCAGCAGTGCCGGGCGGGTAGGACAGCCAGCGAGCAAGCGCCACCCACCCGTTGTTCAAGATGTGCTTGCCAAGCTTACGGCTCGTGCGCTGTACATTGTGTAGGAAAGATAAATACTGTACACAAGCATGGCCGCAGCCCCGCCCCCGCCAGCACAAAGCTAGAAGGATTTTCACTCAGTGTGGGCAAACTCTCCATAGAGCCTGGAGTTGCTCAGTGAGAGGGACAGGCACCCCGAAGGGCAGAGCTCTTTTCTGAGGTCGATGACTCCTGGTGAGAAGGTTTAAGCAAGAATTCCAGAGTCAGATCCCAATTTGACCACGGGAGGTGCCCGCTAGACCTGGAACTTTAAGGTCAGGGCAAATAAGCAAACCCGGGCTCTAGAGTTAGGGCTGCCAGTATGAGGATATAAAAACAGAGAGTTATGTTGGGTTTGAACTTCAGACAAACAATATGGGACCTTTCAGTCTAGGCACATCTCCAAACTTTCATAGGAATAACACGATTCTTTGTTTATCTGGAATTCCAGCTTACCTGGTGTCCCCGTGTTATCTGACAAGCCAGTTGGGTTCTTCCCCCAAAGATCCTATAGCAGAATAGCAAAAAGACCACCACCCCGGGCTACCCAGACCCTCTCCTCTCACCTCCAGGATGGCCACCTCCTGTCGATTGCGCAGGATCCTGAAGGCAAAGGGGTGCCTGGGTCCAAAGCCTGGGGCTACCTCACAGCCCCTGAGGGCTATGGCATTCACGTGGGTGTGCAGGTCTGTGCGGTCTTTGTGGAAATAGAGAGTGTTGCACCTGAGGCGACACCACCGTTCCTTCCAGCCTTGGTTTACCAGCACATTCAGGTAGCCTGGGACAGGAGACAGTGTGATGACCTCTTTATAGCTCCTTGGGCAAACCCTGTGGTCTAGCTGGCAGGAAGGGCCTGGCACTTTAGGTAGCCTCCTCTTTGCGTCTCAACAGCCTAGCTATGAGAGCATGTTGTTGACGTCATTCATGCGTCCATTCACAGCCTCAGGACCACACCAAGTGTGATGATGCCATTCATGCATCTGTTCACAGCCTCAGGACCACACCAAGTGTGATGGAGATGCTGACACTACTAGATAAGCCATACAAAAGCTATGACTATCCCCCTTCATGCCCCCAAATTAAAATGTTAATGATGGACGATGCTGCCACCTAGTGGCAGAATGTAGAAATGTCACCATCTAGCCACAGTAAGGATTATTAAACCTGAGCAGACCACAGATGGAGTTAGAATCTTCTTTGAGCATTTATTTTTTTCTTTACCAGAGGATGCTATGATTCAACAATCATGAAACATTTCTTTATAACAATAGCTTTTAAACTAATAGAGTACTTCTGCATATCCAAAATAGATGATCTTATTTTTCACCGTGCTGGGATGGAACCTGGGATCTCACATGACTTAGGCAAGTGCTCTGCCAAGGGACACACCCTCATATGCTTTAAAACAGGTGACTATCTTACTGGGTTACAGAGCATGAACCGCAGAACTTGTATGAACCGAATAACCCTTTCTCTACCAGACACTTTTTATTAATGTGCAATTATCTTTTAAAGTACTTAATATTTTAAATCCCAATTTCCTCACCAGACTAGGCTGTAATCTACGTACAGTTACACATATATGTACATGTCTATAAACCAGAAACCTCTGTCAATCAAGGTGCCTGACCCTCTAAGCAGGCAACTCCAGTGTCTACAAAGAGTTTCCTCACACTGAGTTAAAATCCTTCCAGTTCCATAAAGCAGCAGACATACTTTTTATGTAACTTTTATTTTTCTCTAGCTTATAAAAGATATAAGCTACATATACATCACAATCTATATACCTCTGTTGTTACTGTTTGTTTTTGAGCTAGGGTCCCATGTATGCCTCAAAGCCACTATGTAGACACAGATGACCTATGACCTTGAACTCCTGACCCTCCTGCTTCCAAGGTTCTGGAATTAAAGATCTGTAATACTGCGTTCAGAAAACCTTGCACATTAAATGCTGTGAATTCACTCCTATCTCATATTAGCTGGGGAAACTGAGGCCTAGAGGTGGGCAGTGGTTTGACTTGGTTCACCGGGATCACAGATATGATAGTTGTTTTTCCTTTCCTAAAGATCCTTTCACCCACGGGAGTGAAGGGATGCATACCCTCGATGTTGGTAGAGTGGAGTCTAGTCATCCAGAGGAAAGGGCAGGGACTAAGGCATGGAGAGTTGCCTGGAACTAGCCCCAGGAGCCCAGGTTCTAGAGTCTGAACTGCCCTTCTTCTCAGAGTCAGGACTTACCACAGCATGGAACCTCGTCCTCACTGGAAAATGTCTGCAGGTCCTCAGACAGCGCCTTCTTCTTGGAGAAACTGATGATGCGTGTGATCTTGCGGCCGGCAGCCCTGCTCATGGAGCCCTTGAGCTCAGCCAGGCTGTTCTTCTTCCCTTTGCCTGACACCACAGAAGTGGGGACACAGGGATGGGGAAGGAGGCCACGGTCCCACTTCTACCCACCTCTGGTCTTCGAGAAGCCCTTGCAACCTGCCTGTAATTACTAGATAGGAAAGACCCAGAGGGTCTCTGGTCCCCAGGATCTGCTCTGCCACCGTGGACCTGTAGCAGAGCCCCTCCCACCTCTGACATTCTCCAGCATGGACTAGTGGAAGCTCGTGGAAGCTCCTACCATGTTCACAGGCTTCTCGGCGGCTGAGAGTGGAACCGCTGTCATTCATGCCCAGACTGTCAGAGTCGGAGTTCTGTTTCTCTTGGGACAACCTCTGGGGAAGGACACAGACAGCCTCACATCAGGGGGACTCTCAGAAGGACTCCCTTATCCTCCCAGTCTTCCTCCAATTCCCCAAGCAACATCTATTCTGTATCTGACAACACACCAATATGATCAGGAGGGTGGCAATGACTTAGATACTGCCATGTCTCCAGGTTACACTCCCCCCAGGTTACACTCCACTGGGGGAGTGTAACCTGAACCATAATGCATTGACAGCAATGTCCTGGGATATGCACTGTATCTGGCACGTGACAGAGCTGGGCAAGCATTTAAGTGGGATGTGACTGTAATCCAGTAGCACTGAAGGGATGGATGAGGCAGGGGGTTGGGGGGTAACCGTGGATGCTGAAGAGCCACTGGGAAGGCTGGTCAGGATTAAGTTTCAGAAGGGGATGGACCAAGGTGACAGCAGAGAGGAAAAAGGATGAGCTAGAAGATGTTTGTAAAGGAGCCATGATAAGACCCCAATGATCAGTAGGGGTCCATTACAATTCTACCTTGAGTGAAGAGAATGAAAGAACACGAGCACACACATACACACACACACACACCCATACATACATGCATGCGCACACATATGCACACACGCATATATGCGTGCGCACATTTATGCGCACACATACTTCATTGCCAGTCTATTATTTTTAATTCATTATATCACCTGTGAAGCAATCATACCTTCACTGATTCATTAATACATCTGTATGCTACAACGGAGGTGGAACAGAAATGACAGAAGGAATCCCAACGCTACCATTGCTAATTCGCTGTGGGAAAAATCCATCTTCCCAAGGCTCTGTTTTCTTGTGACAATTACACTCACTTGAGAAAGCTGCAGTGAAGCACCAGAGGGCTGGTGCGTGTGAACCTATGAGGCCAACGAGTCAGTTCTAACACCCACGTAATTCACTCTTATCTCACTCCAAGAAGCCAGACTTGGCCAGGCCAGTGTTAAAAGGAGCCCCACTCCTTCAGGAAGGTACAACAGCCTTTAGCCTTCAGCCTGTCTTGAGGAGGATCCATTAGAACAGGCCCAGGGATGATCTGGGACAAACTCAGCACTAGAGAGAGCCGTGAGTGGTGAGGACCAGAGAGGTGTTTCCCTCTGTCTCTAAAGGGCTGGGTGCGGGGCGGGGGAGGCACCTATCAGGAAGTGGCTGAGCTGGCTAGACATGAAGAGTCTTGTCTGTAGGGTTTGGAATAGAAGTTATGGCCCCACTGGTTCTACAGCAGCTCTCCCATCAAGACAGGGAGCAGATACAGTGGAAGGCCCGGGGGGGGGCACTCTGTGACTCAGAGATGGTATTTCAGGCTCATGATCTCATGGAAGGAGACCCCCACCAACACAACATCCTTGCTCTTCTTCCACCCAAAAGACCACCATAAGCAGGTCAGCCACCTTCGCCCTGTACACTCAACCACGACAGAGAATTCCACCACATAGCTCGCCCATGGTTGCTCTATAGAGTCTTTACCTGTACCAGAAGGCACACCATGGTGTGTATCTGTACAGTCATGCCTCTCTTCCAGTGTCTGTCTGTCTTTCTTTCTTTCTTTCTTTCTTTCTTTCTTTCTTTCTTTCTTTCTTTCTTTCTCTCTCTCTCTCTCTCTCTCTCTCTCTCTCTCTCTCTCTCTCTCTCTCTCTCTCTCTCTCTCTCTCTCTCTTTGATTTATTTATTTATTATATGTAAGTACACTGTAGCTGTCCAGACACACCAGAAGAGGGCATCAGATCTCCTTACAGATGGTTGTGAGCCACCATGTGGTTGATGGGATTTGAACTCAGGACCTCTGGAAGAGCAGTCAGTACTCTTACCCGCTGAGCCATCCCTCCAGCCTGTTTTCTGTTTTCTAACGGCCTTACTGCTGGCAAGGGCCAAGTGTGGGCAGGGCTAGACTTCCCCTTCCCTAGGTACCTGAGACCAAAACCCCAAAGCTGTGTCTCTGACCTCGCGCGTTTGCTGCTGCTGTTCCCTCTCTTCACCTACCTTGGCTCAATTAGATTGTGTCTACTCTTTAAGGCTCAGCAGAGGCATCCATGCTCCCCCATACTCCAGCCCTCCCAAGCTCCCCGTCCCACCTCCCATCCCTATCCAGGGCTAGGTGTACCAGTCTCCATCTCTACACTGAGCCATACAGTCCACCTTCATTCAGACCTACATTTCCTCTGCTCTGCAACCTGTTCCTACCACCGCCTAGAGCACCTTTTCAATTTAATTTAATTTTGCCCCCCCCCCCCTTTTTAAATCCTTGTCGGAAGCATCACTCCCGTAGGAATAGTTCTGAACCTCTGAGACAGGAACCTGGCACTGTCTCACTTAGCTCGTGCCCAGAGTGACAGTTATAAGGCACTTGTGATTATTTCGGTTCATGTCTGCCTGACTTGGGCTGTAGCTGTAGTGGGGTCAAGGGTCACACTGCTTCCAGCATGGGGCCTGGTACGGGTGGAACCTCTATAGAAGTTGCCCAGTGGTTGTTCAAGGTGCTCTGTTGCCATCAACAGAGTCCTGAAGAGCCAACCTGTGTGGGCTCAAACCCTGGCCTTGTTCCTCATTTACTACCGGATTACTAGGTGTTACAGCTTTCTCTTTCGAACATCTGTCTCCACCACGAGCATTCCAGAAGCGGGGCTTCTGAGAAAGGACTGGATCCTAAGGGCTCTTCCATCAGTGGATTTACTCATGGCTAAACTATCTGAAACTGAGGGGAGGTGGCCAAACTCGTTAGGCCAGGTGTCTCTGGAGGGCATGTCCCGAGAGAAGAAGATACACCGGGTCCCTTCTTGCCTCCCCGTCTGCTTCCGGTCTTTTACGAGGAGAGCGGCACTGCCTGCCTACACATTTCCCACCTAGTCCTAGTGTTGCAATGGAGCACCCTGATGATGCTCAGGCTGGCCCAAGGCCTGCAGCGCAGCCTGTGGACTGACTGGGGGCTGACCTACAACAAAACTCTCCTCCTTTCGTTGTTTATGGTAGGGATGTTGTCACAGAGGCTAAGGTTTGACTAGCAAGCACCTGCTGCTCTGCTAAGCTTGTATGATGTCACAGGTGTGTGTGTGTGTGTGTGTGTGTGTGTGTGTGTGAGTGTGCTCACTGCCAGCCTGTGAGTCTGTGGCCTGTGCTTAGTACCCACTACCTTACCCAGAGGGGATGAGGAGACAGACATACCTTGTCCTGATCCGCCTTGCACAGGATGACTGGGGATCTGGGCACCTCCAAGCCCTCGGCTCCCCCGATGGGCCGGCTGACCTCTCGGATGACCTGTGAAGAAGACAGCGCTGGGATCAGGTGCACAGCTCTGGGAACAGAAGGCTGGCTGCTGGTGCTGGTGGGATCAAGACTGTTGTGATGAGGATTAGGGCCACCAGGGGGCAGAGTAGGGCTGAACTAGGCGTCAGCAGAGCTGTCTGACTCTTAAGGACACTGCTCTCTGCTGCCTGAGGAGGGGGAGACCCTGGAGAATCTCACAGTGGTTCTGGGCCCGCATCTGTGAGAGCCAGGGCTTTTATCATAGTCTCCGGGTGGCTGGGATCGGCACCTTGCTTTCAGTGACATGGAAACTGAGTCTCTTGCTCGAGATCATAGGAAAAAGCACACAGGTGATACAATCAGAAGAGTCAGAATCTAAACTGGGCGTGGTGGTGGTGCGCACCTTTGATTCCAGCGCTCAAGAGGCAGAGGCAGGTGGATCTCTTAAATTCAAGGCTGGCCTGGTTTACTGAGTGAGTTCCAGGACAGCCAGGCTACACAAAGAAACCCTGTCTCAAACAAAACAAAACAAAACAAAACCAAAGGGCAGCATCTGATGCTCAAACAGCAGCATTTATCCCCACACTAGTCTGTGATGCCCCAGTTATAGGGGAGATGATGTGACTCAGGGAGGTAAAGGCTCTGATAGGAGGCCACAGAGCCAGACCCAAAGTAGGCTATGTGACTGCCAGATGGTAAGCCTTGGGCTAGACTACGTACGGAGGGCCAGAATAGCCAAGTAGATCCCTCTGAACCATGGGCCTCAGACTCCAGCTTCCGACTCAGAAGCTTGAGAGGCTCCCAGAAGGCAAGCTCTCTCCCTTCCTTCCCCTTGAGACACAGAGGTAGGGATGAGAATACCAAACATTCCAGGGAGAGCTAGCTGGTTATCACCGGAAGGAAGGGAGAAGAGAAAAGGGGCTAAAAGGAGGGGCAGGGCTTCACTGTTTCAACAGGAAGATAGGAGGGGAGACCAGGATGTCCAGCAGAGTAAGTAGAAGCATGGAGGGTCGCCTGGAAAGGACAGGGCGGGGCTTGGGGCGGGGCCAGGGAGGGGCTAGGGGAGGGACCGGAGCCGGGGCGGGGTAGTACTGCAATCACCACCACCACTTACTGCCTGATAGGAACCAGGCCTACAGCTATGTGAATCCTTAAACGAACTGTTAAAGAGGCGACCGAAGTGGAGGGAAGTAATGCCATTTGCGGACGGTCTCACGGCCAGCAAATGTTTAAGAATCTGAACTCAGATCCATGCATCACCAAAGTCCCTTGCTATCACCATGTCCCCATGCCTACTATGGAGCAGACCTGCTTAGTTTCAGACCTAGCCTCAGTCATGTGATGCTGTCTGTGGTCCTTGGCAGTCAAATCAAGTCCCCTGTGCCTCAGTTTACTCACACTGGAATGTAAGTAACAACATGAGCCTTTGCCACATTCCATGGTACAAAGTGGGTCTGTGACACTATAAAGGCGCTGGACTCCAGTGGACATTACAGCAATGGACATTTCCATCTAAAAACAAGAAAGGGATCCCTCTTTCCCCCTAACCCCCCCTTTTTTTTTTAAAATTAAAAGGGCTCACTGGTCTAATGATAAAATCAGTTCTCAAAGGCACGAAGCTCACTGTTGGATGTGTAGGTTGAACAAACAGTAGGTTGCTTGATAGGGAAGTTAAACAACTAGAAGATTTACAGATCTCCTAGATGGGGTCTGTCTGTTGTGAATATCCAAGGCCCATTTGATATGAGCCATGCACACCGTACCTGGATCCATTTCCCCCCAAGGTTAGGATCCCAGGCCCAGGGGAAGGCAGGGAGGTCAGGACGCCAACTTCCTGAGTTTCCTGTGGGTGCCTACCTTCAGCCACTCCTCAGCCTGTTCCCTGCTCTGCAGAGCCAGCACCAACACCTCTGTGGCCCCCTGGGAGAAGCGCAGCTCATGCCGCTTGTGTCTGCTGTCCTTGGGCACATAGACAACGGTGCAGACATCTAGCGCCAGCCTCAGGTGTGGCTGTCGGTCCTTGGAGCTTTTGTAACACTGCACAGGGAGAGATGGGGTCACAACCTTCTGTAGAAAACCCTCACATACAGAGAAGAGGCCCCACCCAGTCTGATTGTGAGCAATACTTCACAGCGAGAAGCCTAAGTGTGGGGGAGGTCTATCTGGGAATCTTCCAGCACTGCTGTCCATGAGGAAAAGGCAGACTACAGCACAATACTAGGAAGACCATGCGGGTTGAAGAACAGAGAACAAACAGGCTGGCTTGGGGGAATGCCAGCTGAGAGAGCCGCAGGCAGAACATTAGGAGTGAATCCCGGGAGGCCTGCAGTATTGACCTTGAAAAGGCAGCCTTTCCTATAATAAGGCCAGCCTTAATCTCGACCACAATGCTACAAAAAGGAATCTATAATGGGATAAAAATGGGATCTAAAAAGGATAATGGTTGCCGGGGGAGGGAGAGACATTTCCTTCAGTAGTGGATACACTGGTAAGGTGCCTACAGTTCTGTAAGCAGTCCTAAGTAAGTAAGTAAGCACATTGGTACACACACACACACACACACACACACACACACACACACACAGCAGTGGGAGTGGCTAGTTGGAAGTGGGAGGAGATTAGCTCAAGTGGAATGAGAAGGTGACCGAGGTGAATATGGGCAGAATCTATACATGCATGGATACATCTTTCACACTGAAACCTGTGATTATGATACTAAAAGCTTAAAAAACGGTTAACACGGACCAGTGGGTCAGGGTATCAGTTACCAAGCCTGGTAACTGGAGTTTGATCCCCAAAACCCACATGGTGGAAGCTGAGAACCAACTCCAGCAATCTGACCAATACGTATTTTCCTCAGTGCATGTCCTCCCCATCCCCAATCCCCCCCAATAAATAAATGAATGAAAACAATTTAAAGGAGAAAAAGCATAGTCTGATTTCTTTTATAACAGAGTTGAAAATCCTAAGCGAAACACTAGCAAAGAAAATCTAGCCACTTATAAAACACAGGGGCCGTTACTGGTTTATTCTAGGAACACAGGGGTGGCTTAACATTGAAGTAGCCGCATAATTCATCATAGTGAGAGAGGAGAGAGACATCACACAACAAAATAGAGGCAGAAACAGGTGATAAAATTCGGGACCATATATGCTATAAAAAGCAAGGAAACAGAGTAGAGAAGAGGGGACTGCCCTGCGTGTGAGATAAAAAGGACATTTACAAACACTTTAGCAAGAGTCCCTTGGGGACTGGATAGATGGCTCAGTGGTTAGGAGCACTGACTGCTCTTCCAGAGGTCCTGAGTTCAATTCCCAGCAACCACATGGTAGCTCACAATTATCTGTAATGGGATCTGACGCCCTCTTCTGGTGTGTCTGAAGACAGTGACAGTGTTCTCACCTAAGAGTCCCCTGACTGAAGAAGTATTAAAGCCTTCCCTTTGGAGCTGGGCTGAGACCGACTGCCTTCTCCCTTCTCTATCTCTGGGCTGGATGGCCTGGCAGAGCAGGCAGTCATGCAAAGCAGAGAAAGGGAGGTGTAAGAACTGGAAACACGCCCATCATGACCCTTAGACTGGCCCTGACCTGTGGTCAGTCTTTACTGCCCAGGGTTTGGAAAGGTTTCAAAGCCGTGTGTGTTGATCCTGGCTTGCAAACAGATTAAAACTTTTTTTTTTTTAAAGAGAAATAGCTATTCTCTTTCTCCATAATTATGTTCAGTTTCCTACTCTGGAATTCCCAGTACTCAGGGTTTCTCTGTGTAGCCCTGGCTGGCCTGGAGCTCACAGAGATCTGCCTGTCTCTGCCTCCCGAGTGCTGGGACTAATGGCAGTGCATTTTCTTTAGGGGTGACAGTAATTAGAAATGGTGCTTTAGAAGAAAAGCTCCTTTTAAAGAGAGAGAGAGTTACGGGCTTGTACATGTGGTACAGGATCGTGTCAAAAACAGATGTGTGAAAGCAAGTGTGGAATCGGGGAGTGTGTCTTATTTTAGTTTTATGTTTGTAGGTATTTAGTCTGCTTGTATTTCTGTGCACCACATTTGTGCAGTGCCCCAGGAGGCCAGAAGAGGGCATCAGATCCCTCTGGAACTGGCGATACTGCTGTGAGCCACCATGTGGGTGCTGGGGATCTATCCAGGTCCTCAGCAAGAGCAGCCCACGGTCTTAACGAATGAGCCATCTTGATTATTGGTTAGTCAACGAGATTCATTCATTCGTTTTCTTTGTCTCTTTCCGGGGTCTTGCTGTGTAGCCCTAGCTAGCCTTCAACTCATGAAAATCCTCCTGCCTCCACCTCCCAAGTTCTGGGGTTATAAGCAGAGATCTTTCTTTTTAATCTTTTTTTTTTTTTTTTTTTTTGAGATTTGTTTGTTTGTTTGTTTATTTTTGTGGTACTGGGTGTTGAATTCCAGGTCTCGTGGCAAGTACTTGGATACTGAGCTACACCTTAACCTTTGCCTAGTTTATAACTATACTAACTTGCACAATAAAGAACAATGAATGTTTTAAGAAATTAAAAAAAAAAAAAA
>NC_034604.1:55550204-55585986 GCF_900095145.1 Mus pahari
GCACACACACACACACACACACACACGCACACACACATGCACACACACACACACACACACGCACACACGCACAGGCCTCCCGTGAGTCACTCACCAGTAGCTGCTCCTCCTTGATGACCGTCAGCTGCTTGGCCCACTGCCCGAAGCGCTTTTTCCGAAGCAGGAAGGCGCATATCCTGCAGTCCCTAACCAGGTGCATGGAGGCCTCTTCTGAGGGCCACTGGTGCTTGGGCTGCCGCCCTTTCTCTTCCTCCTCCTCCTCATCGTAGGACTCATAGGAGCTACTCATGGCGTCAGAGTCATTGTCTGTGGGTGTCATGAGAAAGGGCCCTTGGTCTCTGTGCCACTCCCAGGAAAGCCCCTTCTCATCCTGTCCTGGGCCCGGGCCATGGAAGTCAGAGGAGTGACAAGGACGGACTGTCGGCCTTACTCAAAAGCTTTGCTTTGGACTGGCTTGTGTGATGGGGTCTTCGGGATTTCACATCCTGGGAGTTACTCCCGGAGACATGGTCATGATAAAGACCAGATCCTACTTCATCTGGCACGGACAATGTTTGGCTAAGAGTCTTACACCAATAACTGCTCAGTAAACGTCTGTTATTGTGCTGACCTCATCACTGTCCACAGCCATTGTCCCCCAACCACTGCTGTGAGCCTGCAAATCCCCAGGACAGATAAGGAAACTGAACTTGGGAAAGATTTAAGTGACTCCCATTTTAATGGTCTTTCCGCCCAGCCCATTGAGGGAACAAGAGCTTTGGGGCCTGTTTAGTAATCTCAGCCTGGTTAGGGCTGGTGTGTGTGTGTGTGTGTGTGTGTGTGTGTGTGTGTGTATGTGCGTGCGTGCGTGCCGAGGGACAGCTCTTGAGTGGGGGCAGCTGTGTGAGCAGCTGCCCGGGACATACAGGAGTTCTTCAGTTCTCCATTCATCCTTGTGGTGGGGTAGCTGTTGTCTGCATCCTCGTAGTAACCGTCCACAATCGACTGTGCTGGGCTGCAGCCATCTGTGGGGTTGTCAGAAAGAGCTGAGCTTATAGAAGTAAGGGCGGGATCCAGGAGCAGGGCTGGAAAAAGCCCCGGGGATACAGAGTGGGGACTCTGGGCAGCCTCAGCCTGGGTGTGGGGCCCTATGCTCCGACTTCCCACTTAACCCTACAAACCCATCACTACGAAGGGGCTTGCTGGGCCCTGTCGGACCTCCAGGCTAGTCCTGTGTGCCTTCTTACATTTTTATCAGGGAATTACTCCCCACCCCTCAAGACGAAGCTCAAAGATGTCTCCTCTCCTCTCCAATGGCATCCAGTGTGTGAGAATGTCCTCGGTCATAACTCTGCTCTCTGCACTGCAGGTCGGGTACCTGCTGCTAAAGGTAGGCTTTGGTTTCATTTTACACACAGGGCAACAGGCCCCACAGAGTGCTAGGGGCTGAGGCTGGATCAGGACTGAGCCGGATACCCTCATTCATGCAGGTCATCTCACTCTCTCAGCACACTGAGCCCTGCTCTGGGTTGTTAGGTCCCTCCTGTCCATCTGTTTCCTGAGGAAAGCCATACTGAAGTCCCTAGCTACGGGATGCTCCATGCTCCGCTCGGAGCCCACCTTTGCCTCTCTTGAGGCCTACATGTTAACAGCATGCCCTGCGAGGTGGACTGGAGGAGTCAGCGGTAGGTGAAGTGGGTCATTTCCGGGTAAAACGGTTAACACCAGGCATGCCTGGATGCTGTGTGTGGGAGGAAGAACACGGTGATGGCTCGCTTGGTTGTGGGCTCACCCCTGCCTGGGTCCGTGGTCTTTCCTGAGCCCCTCCCTTCCTGCCTTCCCAGGAGGAAGCCTCTCTGCCCTGTACTAGGGAAGTGGGCTCTCTGGGAAGGCTAGGGAGCCTCTTCTTGCCAGGGCTCTTGACATGTGACTTGGGGCCCAGCAACTACTTTGTCCCTTCCTTGTCCCTTTGCCCTTAATGGACCAGATAGGAAAAGTTGCCTGCTTCACCTCTGTGACATGGAACTGGGGACTCATGGAAGGTCACAGATCACTTGGTCCAAGCTCACCACAGGCAAAAAGGTGACAATAGCATAAATGTCTGTTGGAAAGATAAGCGGCATGTGCCATGTCCTCAGCAAAGGGGACCCGCCATAGAGGAAGCCACAGAGAAAGCCACTCTGCTGCACACTCCAACGTGGACGAACCCTGCAAACACTGTGATAAGTGAAGGAAGCCAGGCTAGAAAGGTCCCGTGTCCTGTCAAGTGATTCACATGTCAGGTGATTACATCTACATGAAATGTTCAAAATAGACGAAGCCATATTGCCAGAAAGCTGCTATGTGATTGGCAGAGGTTGGGACTCTGGGGGCGGGGGGAGGTACTGTGCGTCACAGTCCAGGTTTCTTTTGGGGATGATCAATAGCAGCAATTCTAGCCAGGGACTAGACAGAGATGGTGGCTGAGTAACGCTAAATGCACAGCTGGACACTTTTCAAAAACAGTGTGGCAGGAATCTTCTGTTTTATCATATTGAAAGACCTTTTGTCCATGGGAAAATACTGGTGTAAAGAGCGAGAGTGAAAGAACACGCTCCCGTCACAGATTTACTTCTTCCCCTCTTCCTCACTATCTTCTCTTGAGAAGGGGTCATAAACTCCTGGGCTCAAGCCATCCTCCTGCCTCAGGTTCCTAGTAGCTGGGATTCTAATGGATGCCATCAAACTGGCTCAAATGTTTCAAATTATATATCACACTTATCATTATTATTATTATTAATTTATTTTATACAAGGGCTCTGTCGCTGAGCTATCTGTCCAGTGTCCCAATTGGATTTCTATTCATTCCCCACAGGAAAATAATCCTGTTTCTAGGTTTTTGCATGAAAAATAGTTAAAATCAATGCATAAATGCATAAATGTATATACCCTGTTAGAAAAAACCCAAACAAATGAAATCACGTCTGTGAAGTATTCTGTGCTTGCTTTTCTTTCGTGACTGTGCCATTTTTACATGTACCATGTGACTGTGTCATGTACATGTACCATGTGACTGTGCCCTTTACATGTACCATGTGACTGTGCCCTTCACGTGCACCACGTGATCATGCCCTCACGTGTACCACGTGACCGCATCCTTTACGTGTGGATCATGTGAGTTTGTTTCAGGTCGCAGAAGACCTGCTTGTTCCAGTTTGGTGCATGGAGAATGGTCTGCTGTGCCACAGAGCAGCCGGTACGCGGCCTACTCACATTGCCATCTACAAAATCAGCTGCGCATGCTCGGACACCAAACCCACAGTTTCCTTGTATAATGCCAAGTCCTTATGCTGGGTGAAGGGTCTCCATCTGATCCTCATGCAAAGGATGCTACACACCGGGGGAGTCAGCAGAAAAACAAGGACTCTCCTTTGAGGCTAACTTAAGAGTCTGTTCCATCAGCAAAAATACGTACATATATTTTTAAAATATATTTATGCATAAATTATATATGTGCTATTTACAAGCATTATGCTTATAAGGAGATCATAATATAAAATATTCATAGTTTAAAAATGGTTGAAAAAAAATATAAAGCCTCTGCTATTTCTGCCTGTATCACTGTATGCTATGGCTCCCTAGGGCTGACCCATGAAACATGGTTTGGGCCATGGGTCACATCCTATGACTTGCTGACTTGGTAACAAGACTCATTCATATGCACACACAGAAACAAACGACGAAATCACAAGCTGAAGAGGCGAGAGGATTAGAAGCAGGGCTGACCTAACGGTTGTCACTTATGTCCTAACGCTCTTTCATGAACGGATCTAGTGCCTCCTCATCTCAAGAGTGGAGGAGCCGAGATCCTCGGAAGACAGGAGTCTGTCTCAGGCCACACAGACCTAAGACTAGAAGCCATGCCCCTGAGCCACACCACTGGTTCCAAGGTTAGGAGCTCAGGATAGCCCCATCCCAGGAAAGGGTGATGGAGCCGGTGGGGCAGTGGCTCTGGACCTGCTGCTGCTCAGAGAGGGAATCCTCTAAGCCATGAGGGGACCAGAACTTACTGTGAGAGCTGATATACTCGGGGGACTTGCCGGGTCCCAGGGGAAGGGCTTCTTCATAGTAGTCCTCGGGCGGAGGCTTGTTGGGCAAGGGTGGAGGCACCTCAGCAGCTGCCTGCAGTGGAACAAATAGGGTTTGTGACACCAGGTGGTTGTGAACACAGCAGAGGGGAAGCGGTGACATGAGGGAGGGAAGGAGGGAGGCTAGTGGGACAGCTCCAAGGAGGCATTCAGAATGTAATGCTCTAAGCTGTTTTTGGTGTTTTGAGGTCTCATTATGTAGCCCAGGCTGGCCCTGATCTGCAATGCTCCCATCCCTTCCTCTTGGATGCTGGGATTACAGGATGTGCTGCTATGTCTGGTGTAGGCCTTAACGTTGAATAGACTCGGAGCTGGCAACCTGAGGGCCTATTTGTGCTGCTCTGCTTTGGTACACTCTCCAAGCGCCAGAGCTCCTTGGTCATGCCCGAGAGTTATTGTAGTTGCCCAGAATGGCCTTTGGTGCTTTTTGACTGCGCACGCCTACAGCTCTCCAACATCAGTGTGAGCTCGGCCACCACTCGAGGAGCGACAGAACAAGTAACCACGAGGTAAGTAATTGAGCAGTGAAGTCTGGGGTCAGGAAACCTCAGAATGTTAGCTCAGCGCCATCTGTTACTAGCTGTGGGTCACTAGGTGTGTTGCCTGCCCTCTCTGAGCCTGGTCTGTAAAATGGGGATAGCGTGCGTGCCACATATGTTTGGTTGCTGTATGCACATGAAGGGCATAGCAAGTTAGCAACTAGTTCCTGTGACAGGTGATGGTAAGGTTCTGTGAGTGACAAGAAAAGCTTGCCCCTAACTATAGCCCTAGGGTTGGGGAACATTAAAACTATTTCTTTACTTTTTGAGTATGGAAAAACTCAGGCTCTAAGAAAGGTGTTTTGTTCATGGCATCCCAGCAGAGCAGCGGGGATAGCAGAAGCTCACACCTCCTAGTCCAGAGAGCGTTCTGTCTGCCTGTCTGTCTGCCTGCCTGTCTGTCTGTCTGTCTCTCTCTCTCCTCACAACCTGAGGCTAAGGTGGTGAAGTCCATTGGGCCAGATGGTACAGACTATGCTCGCCACCTCCCTACTCTGCATGGACAACTGTAAGCATGTCCCTGCCCAGTGATATGTCCACATGGTACGACATCTGCCCTTAACCATCACCATGGAGAGAAGACGGTCCTGCACAGCAGCAGTGGCCCCTGGGGTTACAGGAAGAGCTCCCCTCACCCTTGTTAGATGGGGGTTAAGACTCACGCTTCTCAGAGATGAGCTCTTGGTTGGCTCAGGGCTGGCTCCTTTGCTGGGTTCCCCATCGTCCGACATATCCCGAAGGTCACCCAGGTCACAGTCTACAGAGAAAACCAAGGACAAACATGGCAGAGGGGAAAGACGGCTGGGTTTGGGGTCCAGGAGGCCTGCCTGTGAATCCAGGCCCGACTTGCTCTATGATCAGGAACCTCAGCTGGCAGCTGACAGTGCCCTGGGCATCTTCTGGAGGTTGGCTGCACTCACGTCTCTTGCCTGGCTTCCAGAGAGAGACCACAGTAGACTATCTTCGTGAGGTGATTTAAAGGTCTTTAATGGTATGACACGGAGGCATGCGGTTTCCTGCAGCGGGGGAGGGGCTCCCGTGTCTGATGTGCAGGGACTGTAGTCTCAAAAACTCCCCTAGACCACACCTCTCTCCTTAGATGAACAGTGCTTTCTTCTCTGTCATGGTCACATGGCTCCCTCTCTCTCACAGCATGGCTGCTGTCAGGCGCGGCCCACCACTCTCCCCAGCCATAGCTCCTACTTCCTCCCGAGTGGCTGGATCTCTCAGCCAGGCTCGGTGACCGTGACTGATGGACGGCAATGGCTGTAAGGTGACCACCCTGGCTTGCGCGTTCACTCCTGCAAGCTTGGGGTGAGTCCTTCCCTACGGATTCAGGCAGCTGACAGAGCCGCCAGGGCACAGGACCCTAAGGAGACCTAATGGCTCCATGTGAAAGCCAAGAACAGCACGTGACACCTTTGTGTCCATACATGCATGTGAGCATGTGCGCGTTAGAGGGACGGTTCAGGGCTAAGAGGGAACTTACCAAATTCTTCAAAGAGAGACTCCACAAAGCTGGGCCCCGAGTGCAGGTCTGCGGTGTTCACATACAGGAAGGAGACTTCCTTTGCTGAGGGAGGGGGACAGACTACGGTGAGCAGGGAAGGCTGCCTCACGCACCCTTTCCCACTCGCTTGCATTGTCAATGCGATGGCGAGCTCTGTCTCCACATGCAAAGGTTCAACCATAGCGCAGTGCAGGGATGTCAAGGGTAACGGGTTCCAGTAAGGAGGAACCTTTGTCCCGTGCATCCCTACAATGATCCTGTGAGGCAGCAGGCAATACTCTGGGGACTTGTATGGCTTGGGGTTACCAGTGGTGACTTTCAACCTCCTCTTTCACACACCAGGAGCCCCGCAAGACTGGGGTAAAGCTTGTTAGTTCAGAAGAGACTGTATGCTGATTTGGGGTGTCTCAGAGAGGCTGAGGAAAGCTACTGGGTAGACAGTGAGGGGAACCGCACCGAGTTTTAGAGGGAGCAGGAGGAAAGTGGTGGGAACTGTTTCAACTTGTGAGGGTGAGTGTGCCAGAGAATACGCAGGATCGAACGTCTGTTTGCAACTGCATGCTGCACACGCATGTTATCTATTAAAGTGTAGTCAAAGCACGCGTTTGTATGTGTACGTGCTATCTGTGTCTACAGCGTATGTTACTTACTGTGTGTCATGTGTGGCATATACGGTGCATTATGTGTGAGAGAGTGTTATGCTGTGAATTACAGTGGCGAATAGGGGTGCGCATGTTCTGCGTGAGTCTGTGGAGGGCTGGGATGGAGGAGGGCATACAACACAACCAAGACTGCAGCAGAGGGGCAGGATCTTGGTGGATGGGGCATACTGGGTCACAGCGTATCACCTGCTGTGCTATCCCGAGGCTAACCTGAGGCTTAGACATCCTACAGGCCACGGGGCGAATGCTATCACTGTTGTCCTTGTAACTGGGACTCTTTAGGGCTGACCTGGGAGGGGCTGCAGGCTCTGCAGGAGCGAGGCCACAGCCATCTTCTTCTCCAGGGTGCTGTCACTGAGATATTCATGGTCCAGGAGGCTGAGGAGTCCGGTGAGCTCTGGGATTAGCTGTTCCAGCACTGAGGAGAGACAGGCAGGCTCTGAGTTAAGAATCCTGACCACACCCATTGGAGGCTAGAGCAGCAGGGGTCAGAAGGCAGGGCCCTGTTCACCGGGGTGACACAGGGACCCACACACAGCTGTCCCATGACTGGTCACCAAAGCCAGGTGGCTTTCCTCCAGCCTTCCTAGACCTCAGACAGCCTTGGCCCGAGGACAGGCCCTTCATGTTGGTACTTGTGAGCCCAGGCCACCCTAAAGAGAAGCAGAATAGCTTGCCTTTGCCTCAGCCTGATTTGCAGGCCCAGGGGCTCTGAACATATCTCAGCCAGAGTCCCCAGCTGCCCAGAACACAGGCAGGAAGGGAGCCTTCCTGTTTCATCATCCACTTGCCTCAATCTCTGGAACCTTCTGTTTCCTGTGCCAGAGCCAAACGGAACATTAACCCTTCCCGCTCCATGCCCAAAGCTATCTATGGCTGCTCCTTCCACCTGCACACCGGCGCATCTTGATCCTACGTGTGCATAGGAATCAGCTGGGTTCTGGCCGAAATCCAAATTCTGGCTCAGGAGGTCCGAGACGAGAGCTGAGTTTCTGTGTTTCTGATAAGTTCCCAGGTCAGAGACCCCAGTGAATTGCAAGATCTCAGAGCAGAGAGTCCTTTAAAGACAGGAGCATACCAAGACCATTACATCATTGGCATCTCTCTGGGCCATATAGGATTTCTTTTGCATTGGGGCCAAGGGCCAGCTTCATCGAAGCAGTAGCATAGGACTGCTTTATGACAGTTATCACGAGCTGTGCTAGTAAGCATTCAACTTATATCATTTAAACCCCAGATTAAGCATTTTACTGTCGCCATCATATAAGAAATGAAATGAAGACTCGGGAAAGTTAAATACAAATAGCTACTAGCGTCTCCATTAAGTTCTCACCCTGTTCTCTTAGCCAGGGAACTATATTGCCTTTTGGTGCCTTGTTTGATCCTACCAACAATTTTGAGGCAGGTGTTGGAATCACCTTTAGATAAAGGTTTTGTAGATAAAGGAACTAAGACAGAGGGGCCACACAGAAGCAACTAGACGGGCTGGGACTTCTGTTTGGGATCCAACTCTCAGATCCATTAGTTTCTTTCCTCCCAAGGAGGAAAGGAGGTGCTGATGTGAACCTGTAAAGGTTGGGATACTAGGGGGATCCTCACTCTAGAGACTCTGGGGCCAGAATAGCAGGTTCAATTCAGGGTTACAGGACCTTCTACAAGCTATCTAACGTCCCAGTGACTTGGTTTCTTCCTCTCTAACGGGGTCAACCACAGCACACCTTGCAGAGGGGCTGTGAGGGTTTCTTACACCATGCCCCAGCTGCTCTTACTGCTTCTGGAATTCACTCCACTTACGTTGGATGCTCAAAAGGCTTCCTAAGTGCAGGCAAAACTAGTTGCCTCACTCTCTAAGTATCTAGGCTGCAGTCGGCTCAGCAGAGCACTTCACGCTGAACTTTGTTTCAAACAGACATCTTTTGTACACTGTCCCTGTTGAGGACAGGTAGCAATGCCATCTCTCTGTGGCATTAAGCATTCACCCAATGTCGGAACAACTGAACCAAGGTTGGCAATCCAGATAGGGCCACTGCTTCAGGAATGTTCCAGTCACCAGGCACGGTGGGAGCCACTTTCCGAGTACTTTCTAACCCATCCCCACCAGGCTGCTGTGAGTGGTCTGGCAGGGAGACCCATTTTCCAGGATGTCCCGAGGCCAGCAGAGCTGAGGGACCTGTACAGCTTCAAAGGAGTGGGTGTAACCCACTGCTTCCCAGCGGTGATCCCCAAGCCTGCAGAGGACGAGAAGAGCTACAGACTCAGGGCCCGAGTCCCCAGTGCCACAGGAGATGAGGGTCTGAATGAGTAGCAGGCTCTCCTCGTTAGAGCAGGAACATTTTAAGTTTCCATAGAGCCAAACTTCCACTGCCTGGAAGGAAATCTCTTCCGAAGGAATTAGAGACCTTGCTGGACCTGAGGGACACACGGGTTTTGGTTAAGATGATCTCAAAACATTGCTGGACATCGTGTGTCAAGCTGGTTGCACAGTGGAATTCATTCACATTTCTCTCTCTCTCTCTCTCTCTCTCTCTCTCTCTCTCTCTCTCTCTCTCTCTCACACACACACACACACACACACACACACACACAGGTACATTCATACCTAACCACTCATAAGGGAGACAGTTGTGGTGTAAATAAAACAGGGCAGCCTTGCTGCCCCTGCTCGTCGGCACCCTGGGGATATTGGGCAGAACAGCTCTACACCATACATGCTGGGTTTTATGGGTCCCAGAATTCTTTTATACTTTCAGAAATTCCTGAGGGTCCCTGGAAGCTCTGGTTTCCTGTGGGCTGAACCAATCAATGCGGCATAACAATTAAACCAATATGTATGTATAGTCCTGGCTGTCCTGGAACTCAGAGATCCCGCTGCCTCTGCCTCCCAACTGCCAGGATGAAAGGTGTGCACCACCACGACAGGCTAAACCAAGAGATCCTTACACTGCAAGGATACACAGTCATCCCAGCGGCCTTCATGGCTGCCGTCTTCATGTGCCCCTAGATGCTGACCCTGCACACTTGTGTAGAAGGGGCACGGAAAAGGGACATATCTTCGTATTTTCTGAAATGGTTTTGAGCCAGGCTAGGCAGTGCACATGTGAAGTTCTAGCGCTCAGGAGCCTGAGGCGAGGGGTTTAGCTGATGCCAAGAGAGCTAGAGACCAGTCTGAATTCACCACAAGATCCCGACCACCAAGAACAAAAAGGCCCCAGAAATGTTGCTTTGATCTCCTGGTCCCCTTGGAAAATATCTTGGGATACTCGGGTGTTTCCAATCTCCATGCAAGTGCCCAAGGGCAGCATCATTCTGGCTTCTGCAGATGCTCTACTTGTATTTATAGCTCTGAACACAGCTTGGTCACCCTTTCTAATTAGGAACCATTAGGTTGAGTGAATTCTCTGAGGTTAAGATATGGGCTTTAGTACCACACTCGGAAAGGCGAGTTCTGTTACCTTCCTGGTCTTTGATGGGATCTTGCACATGACACCTTGATTTCTAAGTACTCCCTCCCCCTCCTGTTGAGGATTAAACTCAGGGCACCCGGACAAGCTAGGGTACCACTGAGGTTCCCTCTGAGACCTAAAGGACTGATCACCAAATAGAGATGGATCACTAGAATTCAACCACTCAGGTGCTTTGCCCTGGCAATGCAAATTTCAGCGTTTGCAAATATGCCAGCAAATATCTATGAACTATATTGATTACAGGAAAGCCTTGTATCACTGAGGGAACATGGGCTGCCTCCTCTGGGGTGAGAGAGAGAGAGAGAGAGAGAGAGAGAGAGAGAGAGAGAGAGAGAGAGAGAGAGAGAGAGAGACACTCCTGCAGATGATGATGAATAACTTTAGGGCAGTCTTGCCCAGTGGCTGGTCGTCTGGGTCTAACTCAGAATGAGTCTTTGGATTCTTGTCCTTTCATTTTGCACTTGTGCTGAGCTCTGGATTTGCTGTATAAATGAGTACTGGAGGACTCCCAACCTCAGGGGCTCAGGGGACTACGTCAGGTCCTGCTGTGCCTGCAGCCGACACTCATTAAATGACTGCTGTATTGTGTGCTGTGGTCAGAATTATTGCTGTTTATTAGCACCCTCAAGAACTTTGGATTCCAAAGAACTGACCAGGTGACATTTGTGGATGACAAGCTATCCATGTTTTAACCCAAGGCATACAGCAGATGCCCAGTGAACTGTACTCAATGAAAACGATATTATTCGGATGACCTAGCCCAGCCCTTTCATTTTTAAGATCTGTAAAGTGAGGGTCACACAACCAGTTGAGGGAAAAGAAATATCCAATGTAAAATTGGACACACAATTTACCCGAGTCTGATGCTGAAGATGAATTGTGTCAGAGAGGTCAAAGGCTATAGATAGCCAGAGTCCTCCTCCAGTACTTCCGGTTTCCAGCTGTGAGATCCTGGAAACATTTCTAAACTTTCCTACGTCTCCAATCTCTCAGCAAACAGTAGACGAGCAGTGCTGATGAAGCAGTGATTGCATCAGTCAGTTGGTCTGCAGCCATGTCTGCTCCCAGGAAGGGGATCCAGGGATGTGTGTGTGTATGTGTGTGGGTGTAAGAATGGGGACTCTGCCAGTCTTACCACACGGACAGCTCACAGGTCCCGTCCTGACTGAGCTGGTAATGGTGGCGGCAGAAGCAGTAGAGCCCCTTCTTGCACGCAAGGTGCTCAAAGCCAAGCGAGGGGACAAGATTCTTTAGTTAGAAGGACGGGTGATGTCACCTGTGAGCCAGGCCTCCACTCTCCCCAGTCACACATTTATAACCTGTCCTTCTCCTTCATTCCTGGTCCGGATAGCATAGAGCTTTTTGTGGGCGAGACTAGGCTGTCAGCATGGGGAGACTCAGAGGGAATGTGTGCTGACAGGGCAACAGCCTCAGACCTGTGGGAAAAATACAAAGTCTCCCTGCTCCTCAGGGGTAAGGCTCAGAGGGATGGCAACGCCTTCCTCTGGTCCAAGTATGAAACTGACCATGTGCGCAGAAAACACTCATCATAGCTTTTTTTTTTTTTTTTTTTTGCCATATGGCCACGTTTATGATCTGGAGACTCCGCCCTACGGAGTTGACACCTGTCTTCTTTGTTCAGCCATCAAGCCACCTACCACAAACCCTGTTCAGCCGTACAAAACAAACACACCAGGCTCCCAGGGCACTGGATCTCCTCAACCAGAGGGTCCAGTCTACCTGATCCCAGCTGTGCAGTCTGTCTGTCTGTCTATCATTTCTTTAGCCCAGGCAAATCCTCAGAGCTGTGCCAGGACTCGGCAAATCAGAACAGAGTAATCTTCATGTCTAAAGTTAATTAGAATAAATTTCCCCAGTGTTCTTGGTTTCGTCCTAGAGTGGTTCAGTGAATTCTAAGGGCTAAAACAAAACAGGGAAAATGGTCTGATTGTCTATAAACCTTTGATCTTTCAAGTGAGAGTAGACAAAGGTTTCAGACCCAGAAACTCAAGATGAGGAGAGCTTATTCTCTCGGTTTCTCAAAAAAACAAAAAAACAAAAAAACAAAACTGAAATTTAGGGATATACCCAAGACTAGATGTCTGAGTGTGTATTCTTTCTGGGGAGAACCCATCCAGGACTCGGATCAACTATCTATGCTTCCCCTCATGAAACAAAATGAAAACAGGATGCCATGTATCAGAGGTTAGACCCGAGGTCCCCGTCACTTGCCCGTAGCCCTGACGCAGCCTCAATGAAAGCTTTAGCCAGAAGGATTCTTAGCAGGTAGGGAGCTCAGGACTCCAGCAAGAACACTGGGAATATGGGATTTATAGAAAGGGCTCAAAGGTCATGCATCTAATTTCCATTATAAAAGAGAAAACCAGCTGACTTCCAAACCCACAGGCAAAACTAAACCGTGGCAGGGCTCCTCCGGGTTTGAGGTCTGTCCAGCCCGCCTTCCTACCTGCTACCTCACCGGTCTCTTGACAGATCACAAGGTCTGTTGTTAAAGCAGATACAACGCGGTTCTAAACTGAAAGTAAGAAGAGCCAGTGTGGTCTTACAAAGGCCCACAGAATGCTCTTTTGGTTTTGCTCAAAGTTTTTTTTTTTGTTTTTTGTTTTAATATTTATTTATTTATTTACACTGTAGGACCAGATGAGGGCATCAGATTTCATTACAGATGGTTGTGAGCCACCATGTGGTTTCTGGGATTTGAACTCAGGACCTCCAGAAGAGCAGTCGGTGCTCTTAACCACTGAGCCATCTCTCCAGCCCTTGCTCAAAGTTTTAAGCAGCAAAATGTCCCAATTTCCATCTTATAGCCATTTCAAGAGACATGCCATTTAAAAAAATTTAATTAACTTTACTTTTTTTTTTTTAAGACTAGCTTTCTCTGTAGTCCTGGCTGTCCTGGGACTTATTCTGTAGGCTGGCCTCGAACTCAAGAGATTCACCTGCCTCTGCCTTCCCAGTGCTGGAATGAACAGCGTTCACCAGCTCCACTCCAAGGCTTTTCTTTAAAGCTGTTTCATTAAGATGTCTGAACCCACTGTGGTGGTGAACACCTTTCGTCCCAACATCCAGGGAGGCAGAGGCAGGCAGATCTCTGTGAGTTCCAGGCCATCCTGGTCTACACAGTGAGTTTTAGCACAGGCAGGGCTACACAGAGAGAGTCTGTCTCAAAAAACCTAAAAGGAAGGAAGGAAGGAAGGAAGGAAGGAAGGAAGGAAGGAAGGAAGGAAGGAAGGGAGGGAGGGAGGAAGGAAGGAAGGAAGGAAGGAATGGATGGACAACTCTGTGAGTTGCATTCTAACAAGCAGGCCCATTAATGGGGTATGGCCCATAAGAACCTTGGGCGGTAAGTTACCCTCCTAGAAAGGCAGAGTGCCTACCAGATGTGAGACTGAGTGTTGGGGTCTGCAGAGAAAGGGAAGAGGAACCTTCCTATGACCCAGGGAGATCCTTGGGAGAAGGATCCTATAGGGAGAACCTTCCTATGACCCGGACACCCCATGATGGTCCTCAGCCTCTCAGCCCAGGCGTTCTGCACAGGTATTTCTGACCTCTGAGGATTTCCCTCTCCTGCCTGCCCAGTAGGCCTTCTGCTCTCTACTCCTCCATGTTCCCTTGGGAAAAGCTCTGTTTCCTCGGCCGCTCTGATCTTTCCTAGTTTATGCTATCATCTCTTGATGGATCTCCCTCTCTCTGTGGCATTTCTTGTGGGAAGACTGTCTTTAAAAGATTTATTTACTTATTTTTAAGTGTATAAGTGTTTTGCGCACACGTGTGTGTGTGTGTGTGTGTGTGTGTGTGTGTGTGTACCATGTATGTGCCTGGTCCTGGCAGAGGCCAGGGGAGGAATTAGACTTGGAATTGATGTTATGGAAAAGCATTCAGTGCTTGATACTGCTGAGCCATCTCTTCAGCCCTCATTAGTAAAATGTAAATCTCCTTACCTTGTTTGTTTGTTTGTTTTTGGGGGAACAAAATCTTGTGCATCCTTGTGTAGCCTCAGACAGGGGGATGACCTTGAACTTCTGATCTTCCAGACAAGGGCTGGGAGCATCATCATGCTGCTTGTTTTATGTAGTGCTGGAGAAGAATATTTCTTGTCCTTGTCTGTCTGTCGGTCTCTTCTTCTTCTTCTTCTTCTTCTTCTTCTTCTTCTTCTTCTTCTTCTTCTTCTTCTTCTTCTTTTTCCCTCCCTCCCTTCCTCCCTCTCTCCCTCCCTCCCTTCCCTTCCTCCCTTCCTCCCTTCCTCTCTCTCTCTTTCTCTTTCTCTCTTTCTTTTCCTTTTTTGTTAGCTTCTCTCATTTGGGCCCGAAAGGAATGAATTATGGGCACATACTTTTTCCTTGTGTTGATAAGCTCTAACAGTCCACTAATGTGGCTTAAACAAACACGTCCACCCTGATAGCGTCTCCACAGAGTAAAAAGGGACTTGGAAAAAGAAAAGTAAATCCCCCAAACCTCTGGTTACAATAGGAAGCAGAAGACCAAGCTCTCCTTTGGCTCAGCTCCCAAAGACGGTGCTGTCTTGTAAGCCTACCGGGAATATAGCTGCGCCCGATTGTGGGTGTGGTGTGTTGGTGGTGGGTGTGAATTCTAACACATAAATTGGAGACGGTGGTAATCAGAAGATACTGAGGAAATGTCCTGTGATTGTCAACTTGCTGGGATTCAGAGTCAACACACAAACAGATCCCCGGATACGGCTGTGATAGAGTTTCTAGAGTGGATTAGCTGAGGTGGGCAAACCTCCCCTAAATCTGAGGGCACCGTACTGTACCCTGCAGACCTGGACTGAACAAAAAGGATAGCACCGGGATTCACCTCTCTTGCTTCCTGTGGGTATCTGGTGACCTGCTTCCTCACACTCCCATTGTCGCGATGTCCTCCTCATGACAGTCTGTAACCTCAAACCGGGAGCCAAAGTAAACGCTTTCTTCTACAAGTTGCCCTTGTCACAGCAACAAGACAATTAACGAATATACCCCCTCCCCCACCCAAGTTCAACTCCTACTGCCCCACTTCCTAGCCATGCATGGCTGAGGCAAATACCCCCCTGCTCTACACATACCATTGTCAACCCACAAATATGCCCCCTGTGCAGGAAGGGGCTTGACACAAGAGAACTACTTAGCATTGAGCACAGCATAGGTACTCAGCCAACAAGGGTGCTTTACCTACTTTATGAGACTTACACGTTATTCACATGCATTAATTTGTACAAGGTGGGCTAGCCATGTTTCATAGGTTGAGGATGGCAGGAAGGGAGGGGCTGGTTGTGGTTGAGAGAATGTTGCTCTCACGCACGTTCAATTTTAGGGTAGCTCGGCAGAGGCCACTGGGACCACAGTCAAGGCTAGCAGAACCTTCCCTTCAATCTGTAGGTTCAGAGCTGATGAAGTTCTCCTCTGGTTTGCTGCAGATCTTCCTGGCTGAGGCCACAGGGGATCTTGCTTCTTCCTGTGGCTTTATAAGAGCTTCTTTCTAAGACCAAGAAACAGCCACACAGTGGGCAGAATGCTGGAAGTGACAGCATTGGTTGGACTAGCAGTCTTGTTTTTCCAGCAAAGTAAACATTTCCTGTTGTCCTGTTACACAGGAAGACCATGGTAAAAATGGAATGCAAAAGAAGCAACAGAGTCACCCCACATGCCCAGCCAGGTCCTGGCACTCAGCATCTTCAAGTTCAGTTCTGCCCCTGTGGAAGACACCTTGGAAAGCTTGCGTATGTTAAGTAGAGCATTTACTGGGGAGAGAAAGAGGGAGGTGTGTGGGGGTTGGGGACTTGATTTCAAAGGACTTGGTTTGAGTTTTAATGCCCCTTACTTACTTAGTGTAATTTTGGGTAAGCAATCTAATCTCTTTGAGCATCAGTTTCCTCCGAGGTTTGATGATGTTGAACTCACGGATGTGTTGGTTCGGAGAGATGGGAGAATGACCGTGCTTTTAAAGCAGAGGTTAGTACCAGGAGAGTAGACTAGCACACTTCTCTAACCTGCTATAACTTCAGCAAGATTGGGAGGTAAGAAGCCAGGAAGGCCATGGGTCAATGGGCAGGCAGGCAGTTGGGCAGATCTGGTCGCTCTATCTCTGAGCCAGGCTGGGGGACAGGCTCAGGGAAATCCAGTGTCCTCACTGCCATTCTCAGCAGCAAATCTGCTCCTGCTGAGGGCTCTTGCTTGGGGAACCTGTTCCTAGCTCCAGGCCCCAGGGAAGCCCCAGTTTCCTCACATCAGGCCCTCTGCAAATGGGAGGAGGCGGGGGCTCACCAATGACTTCCCACTTCTGAGGAAATAACTTCTGATGGTCTTACTGGGCTCTCCCATGATTGTTCCTTTGTCTGTGGATTCCTCCCTGGTTAGCTCACAACGGAAACAGTTCTAGGAGGAAGTGGGAAGCTGTGGTACCAGCTCCTCCTCCCCCACAAGATGGGAGGTGCTTCAGCAGTTAGCATTTGCAGCACTTCAGTGATGTTTCAGATGTCGCGCTAAGCACTGTGCTACACTGCCTCCTCATCCTATACTGTCAGTAGGATCTGCTGTTCTGTGAATGGGCCAAGAGAGGCTCAGAGGCCACAGTCACTTATCTAGAGATACATGGAGCACAGACGACGATTCACACTCATATCCAATTCAGCTTAAGCTTCCTGTGTCCACACTGTAATCTTTTCTGGCCATCTCGTTGCTAAGCACTTCCCGAAGGGGGGTTCTGTGTTGAGTAGGTTTATTTCATTTATTAGAAGGGACAGAGAGCCTCAGGAGGATGAAAACTGGATTAATTCTAATTCTGGCTTCAGGAGTTAACTTTCAACACTAGACCATACACACACAGACCATTCTTAATTTACTTGTTATTTATGCCATCAGTTATTATTATTATCTCTGCAATTGGTTCCTTTCTATCTGCCCTGAGCATCCATCAGCCTAGCACTCTACACAGAAGCCAGGATCTTGACGGCCCTGGTCTCTGTGATCCCTGACATCATTTTCAGAGCTGCCTTCTGCCTTCATTTGTTTCCTTTCTTCATAGTTTTTGTTTGCTGGTTTGTTTTTCCTGAAAAAAACAGAGGTTTATTTTGGGGGAGGGGAGGGAGTGAAGGGGGGTAGAGGCAGACAGACAGGAGCAGAGCCATGACGACAGAGAAGTGGGGACAGATAAGAACAGAAAGGTTTTGGAAAGAGAGGCTAGCCAGGAACAGAGAGAAAGAGAGAAAAAGAGCCTTTCTTCATAGTTTTATTGTTTATCTAGATGAAATACTGAAAATCCACATTTTAAAGTTTTAGCGATTGACTTTATTAAGAGGCTTGATGCTATAGATAACCCTTTGTTTATTATTGTGCCTCAGAGGGATTTGTTCATGACCTTGCATTCCCCACTTTTGATGGTTTCATGCTTTTCCACCATAGGGCCATCTCCATACCTCACTCTGTGCTTGTTCCCTTTCTGTAGCATCACTGTATACTAGACACAGTAGCACTGTGTATACTGGATACTGTAGCACTGCTGTATACTAGATACTGTAGCACTGCTGTATACTAGATACTGTAGCACTGCTGTATACTAGATACTGTAGCACTGCTGCATACTAGATACTGTAGCACCACTATATAGGAGAAATTGTAACACTGCTATATACTAGAAACTCAGTTTTGGATTTTATTTTATTTTTTTTGGTTGTTTATTTTGCTTTTTTGAGACAGGCTTTTTCTGTGTAGCCCTGGCTGTCGTGGAGCTTGCACTGTAGACCAGACTGGCCTCGAAGTCCCAGATATCTGCCTGCTTCTGCTGACTGAATGCTGGGATTAAAGGTGTGAGCCACCCCTGCCCAGTAAGAATTCAGAGTTACTGAAGTCCAGTGTGGTTATGGAACCTGCAGAGGTCATGGTGCCACAGGGAAATTTTCTGGCCACCCATGGTATGTTGTGTTTTGGTACAGTGGAGAAGATACAGGCACTGGAGTCAGAATTCAGGGATTCAAATCTCGGCTGCCTCCTTACTGATTACATGGCCTTGACCAAGTTGCTTCATGTATTTGAGAAAACTAAGATTTTTTTTTTCAGAGTTGGTGGTCTTGACTGCCTGTCTAACATGTGAGACTAAAGTTTGACCACATCACTATGACATGAAACCACTCTGCGAGCTGAGGTTTGTTGACTGGTCAATTTCAATGAACGATAAAGGTGTAGTGGACAATAAAGGTTCTAATCATGTGAAGAACTCCATAAAGATTCAGGAGGCACAGCTAAGCAGCAACCCATACACAAGCTTAGGGCGAGGTGGAGGTCGGCACCCAGGCAGCCAGAGAAGGAGCCACAGATGTCCCAGACCGCACAGATGGGAAATGACTATGCACACAGCTTTGTTCTGTATTGTGACTCAGGTATTTGAACACTTGTCCTCAACTGATGTTTTGGAAAGCTGTGGGCTATAAAGGCTTGCTGGAAGAAGTATATCACTGGGGGATGAGGTAGGTCTTGAGGTTTCATAACCTGTCCCCGGTTACTCTGCTCATCACCTGCAGACAAATGTCACCAACCACCTCATATTCATGACTTCTCTGTCAGCTTATGTCTGACCTTCTTTTAGTATCTGAAACCCCTTCCCAGTGCTGTCTACATATGATATGTCCTCTTACTGACCTGTGCTCCAATGGCCATCTCCTAGAAGCTGTGTGGCCTGAGGCACGGTATTTAACCCCTTAATGTCTGTTTCCTCATGTGCAGAGTGGAAATAATAAAACTGCTCTGAGTACCCAGTAGAAGACTACACAGCATCCTCATGCTACCCAAGTTGAGCCTTATTATGGCTTAAAGCTACTTCAAATCATAAGCCAAAAGGCTGCTTCTTGTCATATATTTGATCACAATAACAAGAAAAGTAATTCATAAAACTGGTACCAAGAGTGGGGTCACTATGTGGTTTGTTGACTTTGGTTTTCCAGACGACTATGGAAGAGCTAGGAGCCGGAGAAACCCTAGAAACCCATGAACAGAGCTTCATGGGCCATTCTAGTGGGAGTTCAGAAGACAAAATGTGGAGAGAAAGGTAGACAGCAGAAGTCCAATTCATGGGATTCCAAAGGGAAATGAGGACTCTTAATGCTTTGTGTCCCAAAGGAAAAATGGTGTTCTGGGCCCTGGAGGGTTGGAAGAAGATAGGGTATGCTGCAGTGTGGGTCATTTGTTAAAGCAAGAAGGAACTCACAGAGGAGTGGAAGGAGGGCGAATGGACAGAAGTGGGTAATTAGGACTGCACAAACACTTCAGATGCCTAAAATAAAGTCACCTTGCCATGTAGAGAAGAGCCTCATTTCAAGTGGAGTTAAAGGGGCAGCACTCCAATTCTAATGGGGAAATGAGGTTCTAAGGGCCTATTCAGGCATCTACTTCCATGACCTGTAATCAAGTTGCTGTGTTGTTATTGTTGTTTATTTTGTTGTTTGTCATTTCAATTGATACAAGAATCCCTCCCCTGAGGTCTCCTCAGGGGAAGCCTTGAGCACCTGACTCACAGCCAACTTCACAGCAATTCAAGGCACATCAGAAGGTTTCTACAGGCGAGAGGAAGGGAAGCAGGGAAACAGATTTCCAGCCCAGAGGACCGTCCCAGGGGTCAGTCTGAGCTCACCCTTAGCATCCCACCTGGACCATCGATCTCACTTACTAAGCATTACTGTCAATAATAGCAAGGCTTCCCAGCTGCTTGAAGGGACTGGACACTGTTCATATGTTTCCTTCTTAGTGATCTTTGTCCTACAGGTGAGAAAACAGAGGCTTGCTGAGGGATGTCAGCTTTCCAGATGGCTGGGGAAAGGAAGGAAAATCCATTTGATTCCTGGCACCTCTCACCCCAGCTCACAGTGCTAGTCACTATGCACTGTGCTGACCCTAGCCTTTCCACAGAGGCATCTCGGGCATCTGCTTCTCGCTGTAGTCCAGACAGCTGAAAATTTCTTCAATATAGTTAATCCAACATTGTGGTGGTGGCACTGCCTGACAACTCAAGGACCACTCTGCTCACGACTCCCCACTTTCTCGGGAGCCCATCCATCCTTCTCTAGATTGTTTTAAGACGATTTGCTGGTCCCTCTCCAAGTGCACCTGCTGTGACCCACTGCTGTGCTAGACACCATGCCAAAGTGACACACCCTAAGTAAACCACTGTTGCTGTCCCCATGGGCTCACAGCTTAGAGGGAAGGGACATGGGACAACTCTGTTCTGCAGCCTAGAGCAGGGTGACCTTATCTGTCTAGGAAGGCAGTAGAGTGTTTAAAACAACTCCCACAGGATGGTGTGGTGTGCAGGCTTGTAATCCCAGAATCACAAGGGAGGCTAAGGGAGAAGTCTATAGATCAAGGCCATCCTGGGCCATTCAATTCAATGTGTGTGTGTGTGTGTGTGTGTGTGTGTGTGTACACATGCACGACATGCCATGACACACGGATTGACGTCAGAGAACAATTCTCAGGTGTGAGTTCTCTCTTTCTACCATAGTTTTCAGGGATCGAATCAATGAAGCATTGGTTAAGTCATCAGATGAGCAGAACTATCAGGGAAGCAGGAGACGTTAAGCAGTCATGAGGGGTGATGAGGTTTGCGAGAAGCCACCTGCAGTGTTCTGCATCCTCGTGGCAACACAGCTATCATTTCCATTTTGAAGACGAGGAAATAAACACACAGATGTTGAAAACGCTGTCTGAGGGGGACATAGCTTCTGGAACACAGGTCTGTAGGAGAACACGTTGTAAGCAAACAACACTGGGAGGTATCTCAGAAATTAAAAAGGAGACCAGACAAAAGCTAGGTGTGTTGTTGGTTGGAACTGGTAATCTCAGTTCTGGGGATGCAGTGCCAGGCACCTTCCTGGGATTCACTGGCCACCAGCCTAGCCTACTTGGCAAGCCTTAGGCTAACAAGATACTCTATCTCAGGAAGATCCCTCCTGAGGTAGATGGGAACAAATAGATAGACCCATACCTGGGCATTGTGCAGAGAGTGAGAGACCTTGCAACTTAATGAGATGTCTCTATCATCCCCTCCCCGCCTCCTTTTAATGCTCAGGAAACTCTGCAGAAGCAGAGATGGAAAGTGTGTAAGAGCCAGTGTGGATAGAAGAAGCCAAGGCAGCGGGGCCTTCTAGACACAACAGGGCTGATGCACGTATGAACTCAGAGACTATGGCAGCATGCATAGAGCCAGCACACATCTACGCCAGATGGGGTCCCGGTGCTTAAGGTTAACCAGAGGTTAAGGAGATACCTCCCTCTCTTACCCAGAAGCTACCCGCAGCTGATAACTGCTTTCAGAGGAAGAAACACTTTTCACTGGTGGAGTCTCATTGGGTAAAGAAACCACATTTAGGGGCAGGCCAAATGGCCAACACAAAAGAAACCTTACAGATCTTTTGCTTATATATTAGAAAATCCTTTTTCTTTCTTTCTTTTCTTTCTTTTTTTCTTTTTGTTTATTTTTGAGACAAAGTTTCTCTTTGTAGCTCTGGCTGTCCTGGAACTCACTCTGCAGGCTAGGCTGGCCTCAAACTCCGAGATCCGCTCTGTCTCCGAATGTTGGGATTAAAGGTGTGTGCTACCCTCCACCAATTTTGTTTTTATGGGTTTTTCTGTGTGTGAAAATGTGTGTGTCTTACCATCTGTAGGGGTTTCTTGGGCTTTTTCTTTTACTCTTTTTTTTTTTCTGTTTCTTGTTGTTGTGTGTGTTGATGTTGTTGTTTTAGATGCCTGTTTGTATTCTAATGACAGAGAGAGGGGGTGGATTTGTGGGGATGGGGAAATGGGGAACATCTGGAAGGAGTTTGAGGAGGGGAAACTGTAGTCAGATATACTGTATGGGGAAAAAAAAGTCAAATTTCAATTAAAAAAAAAGAGAAATACCCTCTCTCAAAAAATGAGGTGGACGGCATTTGAGGAATGCTAGCTAAATTTATCCTCAGGCCTGCACAGACAGGTGTGAGCCCTGCATGTGCCGACACATGCTCAGGCACACTCACAGACAGTAGGTCAGACACTGTAAAAACAGAAATCATTTAAATTCCACCCAAACAGAATGCTGATGTGTTTATAAAAAGATAAAGATGTATAAGATATGTTCTATGGGGGTGTGGTGAGATATGGGGGAAGGGAGTGTCTTAGGGGGCCCATGCCAAGGCATCCCTTCCCCCTAAGGGACCAGCCATACGACTGTATAGTATAGAATAAAGTTTATTCAGGACATGGGGAGGGGAGTTAAGAAGGTAGTAGAGGGAGAGAGAGAGAGAGAGAGAGAGAGAGAGAGAGAGAGAGAGAGAGAGAGAGAGAGAGAAGCCCCTTATACCCTTATATAGCGGGCCAGGCCTAGCTGTTGCCAGGTAACTGTGGTGGAATTTAGACAGAGCACTAACAAATGCACTAGTTACTTTATGGTAATGCTGTAATCAAATACCCAACCACAAGCCACCTAAGGGAGAAAGGGTTTATTCTGACCCACAGTTTGAGGGGAGAGTCCATTATGGAGTCACAGACATAAAGTAGATGGCCACATCGGTCTGCCTACAAAATCAGTACCATAAGGACAATGCTGCCACATTTTGCTTCCAGCTCAAGATGCAGCCTGGTCCCCCTCGAACCCAAACTGTTGTTCTATGCCTTGGTCGCTGAATCAGGGAAACACTTTTCCTAAGCAGTTGCTTTCCAGTAGGGAACCTCTTAGTGGCATACTGAGTTCATGTTCTCTCCTTTCAAATGAATCCCCAGTTGTGTAAGTTGGAGCCTTGGATGGGTGAAGTCTCACCCCGGGCACCTTGGCAATAGCCCTGGTACAGAGACAGACATTCTTGAATAATGCTAACCTCTAACAATCCCGTGGCTCTTCAGCCTTGTCAGCAACTCTAAACTCGACTCCTTTTCTTGCCAAACTGCACATTTTTTTAAATATGCCTTTCTGGTCTGTTTTTGTCTCCTCTCTTTATGGACCTGAATAAAGAGCACTGAAGAGTCGCCATTGAGGCCAGCCTGAATGCTCCTGTCTTGAAATTGCCTTCAGCAAATACATCCACCATGACTTTTGAATTTAGCTTGACCCCAGTTCTCAGGATACAGGCAGAATGTAGCCAGATTCTTGCCAGACTAAACAAGAATGGCCTCTCAGCCAGTTCTAGGACCATCTCCAATCTGGCTGTCTTCCTCCAGGGCCAATAAGGGGTGTATAAGAATAGGAGCCTTCCTTCTCTCCTGGAGAAAACTAGGGGCCCTCTCTTGCTTATTAAGAAAGACAATCACTTACAAACTTGTACTCCACGCTTCACTCTGAAGAACTAAACCAGAACAAGTCCTGTAGGCAGGGGCATTTTCCCAATGCTTTCCTGGAGCCTCCTGACCATTTCAGGGGAGGAAACAGAATTATATGGAAGCAGGTACAGATGGGATCCAAAAGAGGTAACCAGATACCAACAGGCATCTAAGCAAGGCCCTTGACTCTGGCCTTATCTGTCTCTATAATTAGGCACATCACAAGCAGCACAAACCTCCAAGAATAGGGACACACCCTGTTAGAGACCCCAGGGGGTGGGGGGCCTCCTCTCTGGAGGCACTCAAGGCTCAGCTTGCTTTTTTCTGCCCCTCTGGATTCAGGCATACCGCTCTGCAACCTCTGGGTCTTCCTTTCCTCTCTATCACTCCCCCCACCTGCAGAGTTCCTGAGGGTCTTGGCTACAAAGTGTCCCTTGAGTCCTCCCATTCTTTACACATTCTCTTTGATGCACAGCGACCAGATAATGATTTCGGGCTACAAGGCACAGTCTCACTTTCTCAAGCTTGCTCTCTACAGCCCTTCAGAACCACACCTGGCTGCCGAGGAAAAGCCATTAGTCCCTCTGGTTTCCTGGCAAGGTCCCAGGAGATCAGTTTTCTTGGTTCAAGTGGAGCTAAAAAAAAAAAAAAAAAAAAAAAAATCTTCCTCAGTTTTATATCAGCAGGATCTGCCCTCAGCACACCCTCCTACAAGAATGGGCAGGAAGGGTAAATATTTATTCTACAAATGAATGAATCTGATTCCATCTTCAAAGGAAAGCTTTTGTATAAATTATCATAATTTCTCCATCTTAAGATGCTACCGATTTGAAGATGTTTTTATCTACTGAATAACAGCTTTTTTTAGAACAGGGAAAAAATGAATAAATTAACATGTCAATTGTAATATACACTCTGAGGTTTTTTTTTAAAAAAAGTCTTTGTACCAATGAAATTTAAAAAAAAAAATAAAGATTTTAATTTTTTTCTTTTGGTTCTGGGTCTCTCAGAAAAGACCTCCTCAAACCTGACTCAGCCATGGTGATTTAATGCAAGGCGGCTTCCCCTAGAGTGTCCAGCAGAGCCCCAGATCTGACCCCTGGAGGCTCTGGATCAGTGGGGATTACCATGGTTGCTGTGCACTGACACCACCAGCAGGCTCTGCCCAGCTAACAGACAGGCCTGTACCCAGAAGAGATGGGTCTGTCCTCTGCTTGGGACATTAGTGGTTCTGTGCAATGTCATCTGGGGGTTCTGTCACATGATTAGGGAAGCTACTGCTCTTGAAGCTCAAGTCCGCACTGTAAAAATAGTGTGTGTGTGTGTGTGTGTGTGGTGTGGTGTGTGTGTGTGAATGTGTGTGTGAGTGTGTTTCTGAGTGTGTGTGGTGAGTGTATGTGAGTGTGAGTGTGTGGTGAGTGTGTGTGTGTGTGTGTGTGTGTGTATGTGTAAACACATGGCTTTTATCTTCCCTTTTAGCAAAATCCACGGGGTTTGCGTGGCACCACAGGGGTAGTGTTGGGAGTATGAGGGAGGGAGGCTGCTCAGTAGCTCCTACTTCACCCACTGTAACTCTACTGCTTAAATTTGTTTGCAAAATAATTTTGAGGCTAAAAGTAATCTGAAAACCAAAGGGAAAGAACTCTCCCATCCCCTGCCTAATTTAGGCACACTGCTTCCTTGTCAGTGTTGCACGCACCCCTACCACATCTCTGCAGGGTCTGCACTCTCTCGACAGCCTTACCCAGAGTGGGCAAACCTCTGGGAAGACCTAGATCGGTGGTTCTTCTCAACCTTCCTAATGCTGCAGCCTTTGAATCCAGCTCCTCATGTTGTGGTGTTCCCCCAACCATAAACTTATTTTTGTTGTTTCTTCATAACTGTCATTTTGCTGCTTGTTAAGATTTGTGATGTAAATACCTGATGTGCAGGACATCTGATATGTAGCCCCTGTGAAAGGGTTGTTTAACCCCTGAAGGGAATGACTGGCTGTGAACATTGTTCATGTGTTTTTTTTTTTTTTTTTTTTTTTTTACAAGACTTTGAAGGATGCTCATGGTCTGTTTCTACCCAACTATGGTCTTATACTGAGGAAGCTCATCAAAATGTATAAGGAATAGGCATGGCTCTGCACCTGTAACACTGTTAAATTTGTTATGTGGCCCATGGGCTGAGGTCTGCTGGCCACTGCACTGCAATAGAGTCACTGCACGACATTCTGTCAGATGGAGAAGCTCAAGACAGTGAGTCAAAGAGCCAGGGCCTGGGTTGGGTCCCCATCTGCCACCAGAGTCCTTAACTCACACTGTTCATTCACTCTCTTGCCCTAAATAGAACTGAGGAGACACGTGTGTTTTCTCTCTCTCTCTCTCTCTCTCTCTCTCTCTCTCTCTCTCTCTCTCTCTCTCTCTCTCCCTGCTTCTCTGACTATCTTAATAAGCCCCTTGGCCTGACTCCTGGGCAGCAGGCTGCTGGTGAATTCCCCCTAGCTGGAATGACTGAAATGTGTGTCACATTCTGCCCCCACCATAGCCTGACAGCTGTGCCAGGGAGAAGAATCACGCCTGGCCAACCTCACACCTCTATCTCCCACTATGGGCATCACTGGCATTCCGAATGGAATTTTACATGGAAGACTAACCCAGCCTGGGGCTCTCCTGGGCCAACCTCCTTGGTGGCTTCTTTATTTTTAAACACCAGCTACAGTGGGAAGGCTAGGAAGGGTAAGACGTAACAACTCAATGCACGGGGCTGCCTGGATGTATTCCTTCACTGATGGAGGTGTCCCCAAGAACAGTTCAGGTCTCCTTCTCTTCTTAGTACCTGTCCCATCCCTACCTTGAAGTCTTGACCTGGTGAGCCCCTCAACATTCATGCAAAGCAGCAGAGAACAATGTTAAAGACATGGCCAACAACTCAGAAACAAATGACAACAAATGCTGGGGGGAGGGGGGAGCAAGGAGCTCTATACACTCCGGGGTGGGGGGGTGGGGGTGGGGCTGTGAATTGCAGCCACAATGGGGATCAGGGTAGGAGTTCTTCAAGAAACAAAAGCTAGAACTACTACGTCATCTGGCTAGACCATTCCTGGGTACACGTCCAAAAGACTAAGTCATGAAACAGAGACACCTGCACACTGAGTTTCCTGTGGCACCGTCACAATAGCCGAGCAAGAAATCAGCTCAGGTGTCCATCAATGAACGAATAGGGGGAAATGAAGTGTCTATTCTCGATTGAGTTTTATTCAGCTACAAAACAAACAAACACACAAACAACCCCAAACTGCATCACCTGCAGGAAAGTGGATAGAACTGAACGTTTCTATGCTGAGTGAAGAAAGCCAGATTCATGAAGGCAAATATATGGGTTTTTTTCTCATATGGGTAATTTATATTTAAGAAATAACAGAGGGTGCCGGGGAGATGGCTCAGTGGTTAAGAGCACTGACTGTGCTTACAGAGGTCCTGGAGTTCAATTCCCAGCAACCACATGGTGGCTCACAACCATCTGTAATGGGATCCAGTGCCCTCTTCTGGTGTGTCTGAAGACAGTACACATATAATAAATAAATAAATCTTTAAAAAAAAAAGAAATAACAGAGGAGCCGGGCAGTGGTGGCGCACACCTTTAATCCTGTCAGCTGGGAGGCAGAGGCAGGAAGATCTCTGAGATTGAGGCTAGCCTGGTCTACAGAATGAGTTCTAGGACAGCCAGGGCTACACATTGAAACCCTGTCTCAACAAACAAACAGTAAACAACACAGATGTAGAAGAAGAAGTCTTTGTGTAATCTAGGTAACCATGGGGGATTTATTGTCATAATACATTATATACATGTATGAAGATGCCATAATGAAGCTTATTATTTTGTACGATAAACATACCAATGAGAAAGGAACTTAGATGTGGAAGCAGACAGAGATGAGGAGATATGCAGACTTGCTAAGACTCCCTATCGTCATCTGTAAGATGCAGGCATTGGTAGTATCTACACGGAAGTCATGGCGAGTGCACAGTAGAGGCAGGATGTGATCACAACTATTCAGCATTTGGCATATGATAGACCCTGGGATTAGAACGCAGATGACAGTCTCAAGTATTGGGATTCACATGTGCATAGAAGACACACGCCAATGACAACTAGGACCGTCTAAAAGCCCAGACTTCTGAGGAGGGACTGGAAACTAAAAGTCTTAGGGGAACTAAAAAGGGTCGTGGTAAGAAGGCCCCTCAGGTAGGTGATGCTGACTGGTCTCTTTCAGGAAGGTGCTGAATCTCAGGCGTTTCGCCTGCGCAATAGGGAGAATGGCTACCTTATCTACTTCCTAGGACTACTACCATGGTTGGGAAGAGTCACAGAGCAGAGAAGCTCAAGGATAAAAGGGTGTCTAAGAAGGGCCTCCAGCATCAGTTCTCAGTCTGATGATCCTCTCTATCACATGGCTCCTTCTTGCCCACTGCATCCCCCTCCCCAGCACATACATGGTTGCTAAGTGACGGTACACATGATCCCCGTGGGCACGGAGTGGTCTAGACTTTGACAAACGTTTTCTATAGATGTTCAGTCCCCATGAGGCCAGGCTGAAGTGAATGCCATTTGGGAGATGTCAAATGACCCTCAAAGTTAAAAAAATGTACGGCAGGGTTAGGAAGAATTAAATATATTATGGACTACAATAAAAAAAAATTGCATGGCCATTTATTTATTTATCTTTAGGGGTTTCTGTTCGTTCGTTAGTTTTTTTTTTTTTTTTTTTTTTTTTTTTTTTTTTTGAGACAGAGTCTCACTATATAGCTATGGTTGACCTAGACCTTTCTATGTAGATCAGGCTGGCTCAAACTCACAGAGATCCATCTGGCACTGCTTCCCAAATGCCGGGATTAGAGGTGCATGCCGTCACTTCCTGCCTGGTGATTTAAGAGTTAAAGTAGGAGAACTCTAGCCTGAAGGAGTCTACTTTGAGTAATAGGTACAGACCAAAGAGTTCCACTTAGCTAAAAGTGTGCGGAAAGACTTTTTACAACCCATTATGTACTTAGAGCAGGCAACAAGGAATCCAGGAAGGTTGTGAGAACAGGGTCAAAGGTCCGAAGGGTCACAAAGGGGCAAAGCAGTGTATGAGAACCTTGGTATTTGCCAGTGAGGACAAGTTTACCCAGGGGCTGTTAAAAAAAAAAAAATAATGCAGATTTCCAGATCTCACCCCAGAACTGAGGTCAGATGTCTGGAGTGTGTTTTCCTCTGGGCTCCACATGATATGATTTGGAGCCCGGGTAGATCAGGGAAGCACTCCTTTAGACACATTGGGAGTGGTCCTTAAGGCTCGACCGAGAAGTCAAGGGTAGAGGGAGGGAGACTCTGTAGTGGGGAGCAGGATGTAGGAGAGACAGCCCCCCAAGATCCATTTCCTAGGAACAGTCAACAGGATTTGGGGTCCGTCTATACAAAGGAGGAAGGTCAAGCAAACAAGGGATAATGAATGATAAAGCCAATCTCTGTCCCTCCAATCACGATCAGCGATGTGGCAAATCCTGGGGCCCAAAAAAACGACGCATCCGGAGTCCACTCAAAATTGGGTCCTTTCACTTTCTTTTCTTCTCCATCTTGATAGACATTTCCTGGGCACCTGCTCAGTGCCCGGCATGGCGGGAGGAACTCAAGAAGAGGCTGTGAACAAGCTAGGGAAGGCCTGTCTGTCCTCAAAGAGAGCTCCTACCAACAGGGCATTCCATGTCTCCATTAACCGTGACCCACGAAAATGACCGCCAGTGGCACATGAGCCGCAGGCTGGGAAACACTGCCCTGGGGAAGAGATGTTTGCACAGTGACTAGGAGTGAGCCAGGGGCAGGCATGGAGGATTCATAGCTGGAAGGGGTAAAACCAGCAAGAGGAAGTTAGCTGGTGGAGGGAACAAAGGATTGCAGATTAGAGAGAGAAGCCAGCCAAGGGTCTGCTCCTCCGGTCAACAGATTCTCTCCCTTTCCCCTTCTTTCTCTCTCTCTTTACATTTCATTGATTGAGAGAGGGAGAGGGGGCGCATGCTCCACATGCCAAGATCAGAGAACAATGAGGCAGTCAGTTCTCCCCCTCCTCTATATGAGTCTTGAGGAGGAGCAAGCTCAGGTAGTCAGGTTTGGGGGCAACTGTCTCTACCCACTGAGCCATCTCACCGGCCCACTAGCTTTAAACAACCGCTTTGAACAGCATCAGACCCCTGCCTCCTCAGATTCCCATTTTCACACTCCGATCCATAAATTCCATTAAAAGCTGAACTGCAGCACGCAGCCAAATGAAAGCAGACTGTTTTAGGTCAAAGTACACACACCTGGGAGCCCTGTGCTCTCTGCTGTGCAGGAAGGTGTTTATGGAATCCTTTGGAACTTTAGGCGTAGGTGAGCGCAGACTTTAGCCTACTTATTTGGTAAGGACGACTTAACCCCAGCCTTAGGCCACCAGGCAGCACTTATTTGGTTGTTGTTGTTTTTTTTTTTTGTTTGTTTGTTTTGTTTTTTATTTCTAATCTCTTTTTTATTTCTTTCTTTATTGTTTCTGTCTGTTTGTAGACCTCTTCCTGCCTCGGTTTCCTGAGTCCTGGAATGACAACCATTCCCCACCACGCCCAGCTTTGAGCTTTGAACGCTTCTTTTATTCCTAGACTTCAAAGTGGAGCCTGGCATCATCAGCCTTTTGGTTCGCCTTTAATAGAAACTTCTGGAAGATATTTCTACTACTTCCTATAGGGATGCTAGTTTGAGAACCAGTCTCAACGGTGCCCCCTTCAAGTTTTGTCTTGTTCATAAACATCCCCGTTTCCTCTGAAAGTTCTTCATGTAGCTGAGCTCACAACAGAAGAAGCCACGCATAGTAGGCTTGTCTGACATGACAGGGGCAGGAAGGAGTTTAGAACTTGAGCCCTTGGAGGTTTGCTGAGGGAGTTAACAGTGACCAGTTGCGTGACTCTCTATGCTACGCTCAGGGTGCATACACTTCGCATCCATACCTCCAAGAAAAGGCATTTTCGATCTGTACATTTTAGCTTCACCCGGGGACAGAAAGTTTGCTAGCTTGCCTTGTAGAAGATGGAGTCATGAGGTTTATCCGTGTACTATATCACTACTGGCATGCCAATTCTCTTTGGGTGACAGGCATACACCAGGAAGTCCCATGGGAAGGGGTTCTATAAGGAGTGGTTTCTATGTATGTGACTGGGTCTGTGGTCCCTGCTCCGCTCACTCGAAGCCACTCGAGTGCTGGGAGAAGAGAAATTTGCCCCCCCCCCTGCTTGTTCTGATTCTCCATGTGGGGGGCTGATGACATCATTGTGACAGAGAACTTGCCCAGGGCAACTGAAACAGATTCTATTTTAGGGCTCCGATGGTCCTTTGTCACCACGGAGGCAGTTAAGCGGTTCATGCTTAAAATCAGGGCTGGGTTCAGATCCTGCCCTTTTGTATCACCTAGAAAACGACTGCAGTTAACATCAGAGGCTGCTCTGGTCTGACTTGTGTCTCCTGTCCTCCCTGACCACCTACCCACTCGGATGCTGAAGCCCTGACTCCCGTGACATTGCATTTGGAGCCAGGGCCTCCGGGAAGCAGGTGAGGTTAAATGAGGTGGAGAGAATGGGGTCCACATTTGATGGGGGCTGGTTTCCGTATAAGAGGTGGAAGACCATAGAGAAGAGGTGTGTGAAAATGCAGAGACGAGAGGGAAGGCTAGGATGTGGTCTCCTCCTGCGCTACAGCACGGAGAGCTGTAAGAGAAGAGCTTTCTGCTATATAAAGAGACCTGGTTTTGAGAATTGTGCTGTATCCTGCTCTCCTGAAAGGAGATAGCGTCTGACCCTTGCATGGGAGAAAACCGTATGAAAACCTAAACAGGGAGCCTCTTGCCCGGTGATTTCAAGTGGTGATTTCTATTGTACCTGCTGCAAATACCAGTGAGTGTTCTTGTCCAGGGCAATCCTATCCTAATTAAGATTATCCTGCCCTGGGTGGGAAGAGGCTAAAGTGAGACCTGCATTTAAAACTTCCCTTGACATGGGGTTTGGGGAAGAAGAGTGCCCGTCTACCTGAGGACAGGGGCACAACACGGAAGGCTCCGTCTTGCTTCTGTTTCCTGTTGCTGTATTGAAATAGCCCCACAAAAGCAATTTAGTGGGGAGCCTTGTTTATTTTCTCTCGAAACTCCAGGTTCCAGCTCATTACTGCAGAGAAGTCAAGGCGGCAGGAACTTGAAGCAGCGCATCACATCTACAGTCAAGAGCAGAGGGAGAACACGCAGTCTTGCTCCCAGCCCCCCAGGCTCCCTATCTGCATAGCCCACAGCACAAATCGAGGGACTAGTGCCGCCCACAGCTAGGCTGAATCTTCCCACATCAACGAACAGAACCAAGAGAATCCCTCAAAGGTATGTTCATAGGCCAACCTAATCCAGACAATCCCACACTGATGCTCTTCCCCGGCAATGCTAGACCGTGTCAGTTAACAGGTGAGAACGGCCTCTAAATATGACTTCAGAAATTAGTAGACCATGATGGTTGGCTTTATCAACTTGACACATTCTAGTTTTTATTAAAAAACAAAAACAAAACAAAGCAAAACAAAACAGCCCAATAAGACACAGATTTTTTTGCATTCTAATCCACAATATGGTCACATTTGCTTTTGCCACAGTGTTCGAAGTGTAGGAAACCAAGATAACATGGTCTTGTGCACTCCCCTCTCACACTGCTTTACTCAAAGGCACTTTACTGACACAGCACATGCAGCTCATGGAAAAGTTTCATTGTGAGAAATTTGTGGGATTCTTTTAAAAACAGATATTATCACGAGGAGGTGGTGACGGTGCCCGATTTTATCCCCCACACTTGGGAGGCAGATGCAAGAAGACCTTTGTGAGTTCGGGGCCAACCTGGTCTAAGGTGTGAATTCTACGACAGCCAAGGCTACACAGAGAAACCAAACCAAACCAAAGCAAACCAAAACAAAACCTCCCAACCCCCCCCAAGCAATCAACAAACAAACATGATTAATTAATTTGCACAAGAAGCATGCTTTGTCTCACTCATTAAACCCCAGTGGCCAGCTCCATCATGGGTCAGACACTCACAAACTCTTGGAAGCTCACTTCTGTTCAAGGAAGCAAGAATAAGTGCTAACACTACAGCACCCTGTGTCAAGAGCTAGGAGGGTAGAAAAGGTCAGAGTCCTCGAATGTTCTGGGCACCAAGAGGTTCCTGGGAGGTCCCACCTCCTAACTACAGCGTCTGGAAGCTGCTTTTTGAAGTGGGTACACTGCAAGTGAGACATTAAAATCTGCAGTTCTCCATACAGATTTTGGTTCAGGGAACAAGACAGATATCCTTGCTTTCGTGGTGAGGCTGGGGTACTGGGATACAGCAGAAGGAAGGAGAGATGCCCATTGTGCTTTTCTGCCCGGGGTAGGAGGTGCACCCTTTCCCTGATGTCAGTTAACAGGTGAGAGCTGCCTTCAAATCGTGCCTCGGTCTTAAAGAACAATCTGTAAGCCCTTCCTCTAATGTCCGTCTGCTCTCCAACGACCCTGAAGGAGAACGTGGGTGCTGAATTTTGTGTTGGAGAAGGGTGGATGAGGAAGATGGAGTGGAGGGTCCTCGAAGGTCTTCTGAATTTACACGGGGTGCGGAAGGTAACCCCACACACCTGCTCAAGCACTCATCGGAGCCCAAGCACTTCCTTTTGCCCCCCCCCCCCCGGGCCCTCAGCAGAGCAAGGGGGGGGGGTTAGGATGATTGTAGGAAGGGAAAGGAATTTTCCATTAACAGCAACAACAATAGAAACTGTTTCTCTAGTAAAGACAGCACGAAGTTTGCCAAGTGCCTTCACACCTGCGATCTCTTGATTCCAGAGGTGCTGGTGGGACCCAAATCTATGACACTACCTCCCCTGTTCAAGTAGGCACGGGCCCACTGCAGTGTTCTAACCTTTACTAAGATGTGTGCTGTCCCCACCCCAGGGTCCCAGAAAGCCCTGGGCAATCCCAACTGCAAAAGTCCTCAGGATTAGTATGTCCACCAAACAGAGGCAGAGCGTGCTCACGCAGCCCCGCCTTCTTCAAAGTCCTAGGCAGCCACAAACTTCAGTCTCCCGGGGCTTCTCCTAGGGTGCATAGTAGAAGCCATATGGGTGACTGTTCAAGGAGTTTAACCTGTACCCTGCATTTCACACTCTCCCTAAATGTGGCGAGGCGTGGGAAGCTCGATGACCTCAAGAATCCTGGGGAGCCTTTCATAAAGTTAGAAAGGAAAGTGTGCTAATTTCCCACGCGAGGAGGGGACTCAGACCTAGGCCACGGGGTCGGGGATGGGGTGGGCACACAGAACAGATTACTCCCGCTGCAGGAGGCACCTGTGTTCAAGTGTTTAGCGCCCGCTAAATCCTACCGCCGCCACCGCCACCTCTCCTCCTCCTTCTCAGTCCTACCCAGCCTCGGATCTCCAAGGCCTCCTTTCCCCGCCGCAGAAACTACTTACCCCTGCTTCGGTCCATGGCTGGATCCTGGAGCACTCAGCCCAGGGCGCAGCGGCTGCCGCACCGGGCGGCGTGCGCTCTCCGGGGCTGCCCCGGTGGCTAGCTCGTCCCCTCCCCCAGACAGGATGCTCACAGGACGCCCCCGCCCCGCCCTGCGCGCTCCCGGAATAGACCGGAGCACGCCTCGCCCCCTGCGAGTGTCCCGGTCCGCACTGGCCAACGCCACGCCCTGCTTTCCTCCCGCCCTCCTGCTGGGCTAGCAGGGACAGCCTCGCGGCCCACACGCTTCGGGTCCGTGACGACCCCCCCCCCGTGACTGACCTGCCAGGACCACTCAGTTTTGCTTGCCCTCTGCAGGGGGAAGCTAACCTCTTTATGCCCCTGTGGGGACTGCCTTGCATTCCTCCCAAGGACTCAGCCTAGCCCACCTTTTTGGCTTTGAGTTTATTATGTCCACTCCCAAAGTTCTTTCCTGAGCCAGGCTGGTAAAAAGACAACAAAGGAGTGAGAAATATTAAACAAAGATCTTAAATTGCTAAAAAGACAGCCAGTGGAGAGGGGCCCACGTTCAACTTTCCAAGTCCCGAATGTCCTAAACTGTGAAGAAATATCAAAATAAACATAATAAACACCATGGAATGGAACAGTTTTAGCACCGAAAGTACGATGCAGTGCATGCCTCTGAAGATAATTATGGGGTGCAGAAAATGTATTGTTACAGCCCACCCAAGAGACTTAGTGTTAAGGTGTGTATGAGAGTGTCGACTTTTTAAATTACTGGTAGGCTAGGACTGTGGATTACTGGAAAGCTCTGAATTTGAATCTGTAAGTGCCATTCAAGGCCAATACTTAGACACACTTCCCCAACTGTGAGCCTTAACCCGTATTTCAGCTTTGATGGAGGGACTATGTTGTAGCATATCTAATGTTTGGAACACTTCTGCAAAGGCACGGAAGCAAGTATGGACATCTTGCATTTTCTTCACCTCGCAGTACTTCCTCCAGAGTTTTTACCTGTAGGTTGAAGTTAACATTACCTGGTGCAAAATGACCCCAGTAGCTTGTTCTGTACATTTGTGTGTAGAGTGCTTAGAGAGAACATGGTGTTGTTAAAAAGTTTAAGAAAAAAACGTTTTCTGAGTCTTTCCTTCCTATTCAGTAGGTGCTGCATGCAATGTCCCATCTTCGAAGCCCGGCTGCTCATCTGTGCTGAGGGGAGAGACCTCACACTGACCTCACAGAGCTATTGGCAGGGCAAATGAAAGGATGCTACAGCCCCACTTTACAAACCATAAATAGCAATGAAGATGTGAGCCATTGTGAGTTTCCAAGTTCCTCTTTGTCCCTGCCCACTTTTCCAAATTTGAAAAGGTCATGTGTGGTTCTAAAGAGGCCAACCAACAATTGCAAGTGGATGCAGCTTCCCAAGTTCACTGCTTCAACTCTGGAACTTGGAAGCCTTCAGCACCAGCAAAATCACCATTTTACCCAGAATACTTTGCAGCACTGAGCATTGAGCCCGGGGCCTTCCTCATGCAAGGCAAGCATTCTACCATGGAGCATCACCCCAAGGTCCCTTCCTTCCTCCCTTCCTTCCTCTCTTCCTTCCTTCCTTCCTTCCTTCCTTCCTTCCTTCCTTCCTTCCTTCCTTCCTACCTACCTTCCACCCTCCCTCCCTCCCTCCCTCCCTC
>NC_034604.1:55586083-55591279 GCF_900095145.1 Mus pahari
CCCTCCCTCCCTTGTTTTTCCTATTGGGACATGTTTCTTCCAAAGTAGCTCAGGCTGGCCTCCAACTCACTCACCTCTTGCCTTCTGCTCCAGAGGTTGGATACAGTGACAGTCTATCATGTCCTCTGATGAAATAATTTTCAATTGACAGTATAAAGTGTTACCATTGTCAACTAGATGGAGGCTTTCGTAGACATTTCAAAATAGCATTTTCAGAAACTTTAAAGGATCGTGACGTTTTTATTCAGATAATTGGAGCAAAGAGTTAACGAGAATTCACATGCTTTTGTGGGCTGACCAGTGCAATAGTATTAACTGAACTATGGCCTAGGAAATGTATAAAAATGAGAGTGAACACAATCTATGAGCAGCTCTGAGAATGAATAAAGTTAATTATGTGGGTGGTACAGTGGCCCCGGCTTACCCCACAACCTCCACCAGGTGGAAATGTTGGTCACGTTGCTTGGTTGCTGTCAGGGAGATCTAACGAGATCTGTGTGTTAATGCAAAAGCATCATTATATGGTCTTCTACACTTTTCCTTTAAGGAACCATAAAAAACGATTCCCAGCGGCCATCAGATCCCTTAGGTAACTCTGACGGGATCTGTGTACGTTGGTGTCGAGAGAACAGATGCTAAGTAGGAGTGAGCCCCATCTTCAAGGAACCGTGAAGTCTAGAGAAGGAGGTAATTTTAACACAGATTGCTGTGGAAAAAAAAAAATACACAAGGGCGATCAGACAAAGCAATGGTTTCATACGGACCATGGAGACAGTACTGGAGGACAGGCATTTGCTCGCGAGCCAATTGATCTGAATGTGTAAGGAGGAGATAGCATAACAGGCAAAGAACAGGGAGAGCCGAGACACCCAGTTAGAACCCCGGCAGGACTGTCGGCAGCACGGTTTGGATTGGCTGGATCGCAGGGTATCAGGTGCTAGGTCTGAGGACAAGGATGGGAAAGGGACTGTTGATGTCGAGTTTTTAATTCCCTTTTCTGTTTCTCCATACGTAACTCCGGCAAAGAGAATGAAGGTTTGCCCCGTATCTCCTTGCTCACAGCTGAGTTTTCAGGTCCGCCTGGGGCTTGCCTAGAGAACTCCATACACAGAGGTCCAGCTCTGTAAAAAAAGATATCGAGTCTGGCCCCTGGGAACAATACCAGGAAGAAAACTTTCAGCTCCGTCCCCCTCCTGGTCTTGTGAAAACAAATGATAGTCCCCAGATCTCTCTTAGCTTATCAGGTAGAGCCGGGAAATCCTGGGAAAGAAAAAGCTGGAGTCTGAAGGGCTCTTGTCTCCGCGAGAGGAACGAGAGGAACGTTCCCACCTTCCTATCTGTCACCTTGCATTCAGGGTCAGCTTCCCCTATGGTTGCCAGAGTGACCTTTTCATGACCCCTGATCAGACTATGTAACTCCCACCTCAATTCTATTCGGCATTCTCCTTTTCATCCAACTTCCTCCTTAAGGCATTTAGACGCCTCCTTTGCTGAGCTTGGAGCATCTCAGGAGTCTCCAGGAAATAAATGCAACTGGACAGACTGGGATCAGATCTGGGGATCTCGGGTTGACACTGCTGCCCCCTGAATCTCCATTTTCCCACCGGGTCATCAATGTGCAGTTTCCTACTTAGCCTTTCTTGGCTCCAGATCACAGTGTGGGTGGGTACTGTGCCTTCCTCAGAGGTCCCTCCATGCCAGCTCAGCACCCCGCGTCTAATAAGTAAAAATTCATGACAGGAATCAGCCGGTGAACTGGCGGCACCTGCAAGGCCCGCACTATCACCGGCTGTTGCGAATGCTGAGTCCAGGGCTCTTCTCCTCTCTGGAAATGTCTTACTGGAATCTATTTTTAGAAGTTGACAAGCTAACCTGTAGAAATGCTCTGTGTTCTCCAGGCTCACGTGTGCACCAGGGCCACAGAGCTTCTGCTGGGCCCAGGGTCCTCTCCCATGTTCTTTGTCCAGGGTGAGCCTCGAGCCCCCAAGCTCAAGTGTCTGCTCCATGTTGGCTGCCAGATGAAAACCTCTCTTGTTCCCCACAGCACAATGTTGGCATTATAGCCCTGGTCCAGGAAAGTGACACATGCTGCTCTGGTCCACCCTGGGCCCCAGTGAGCAGACGGCGATCTGGTGACAGCTGCAGGGAGGAGAGAGGGTGAGCAGGCACTCTTTTTTTTTTTTTTTTCTGAGAGCTGCAGCATTTCTGTTCCAGGGCCTGGGGTCTGTATGCAGCCTGGCTAGGGGGCTCCTGCTGAACTCAGGGCTTAGACTCATACAGGCAGTAGCTGTGAGGCCAGAGGAAACGTTTGAAGGAGCCTTTGTCATCATGTCCAAGTGCCTCATGGAGCCTGGCCCTGAGCTAGGTTCTGCCCCAGGGCTGGGGGACCAAGACTCCTCAGGAGAAAACCTAAACTGAAGTCTCTGAGGGGCAGAAAAGAGTGTTGGGAGTGCTGGGGTCTGCGGTAAACCAGAGCTCTCCTGTTTCCTGTAGATGGAGGAACAGCCAGTCAGCTCAGACCTGGAGTGGACAGATGGGTAACTTTTTTTTTTTTTTTTTAGAAGAACCCCAGAAACTCAGATTTTCACATAAACATAAAAAATACTCTGTCATGCATGTGTACCTGTGAGTTTATGTGCACCACACACATGCATGACAGAGGACAACTTAAGGGAAGGGTTTCTCTTCTTCCACCGTGTGGGTCTCATCAGACTCAGGTCTTTGGGCGGTGGCAAGCACCTTTACCTACTGGGGGGATTGCTCAACGTGTGCCTGGCCTGCATGGAAGCCCTGGGTGTGAGCTCCAGTGCTACAGAAACTGAGTGCGGAGGTCCATGCCTGTAATTATAGCACTGGGGGGAGGAGGAGGAGGAGGAGGAGAAAGAAGAGGTGGAGGAGCAGGAGGAGGAGGGAGAGCAGGAGGAGGAGGGGAGCAGGAGGAGGAAGAAGAGCAGGAGGAGGAGGAGGGAGAGCAGCAGGAGGAGGAAGAACAGGAGGAGGAGGAGCAGCAGGAGGAGGAGGAGGAGGAGGGAGAGNAGGAGGAGGAGGAGGAGGAGGAGGAGGAGGAGGATGCAGAGATGGCGGTGGGAGGGTCAGTATTCCATGGTCACTCTTGACTGTCTAAAAAGTTCGAGATCGGCTTGGGATACGTGGAAACCCTAATCTTAAAAAAAATATATTGATCATGACTTTCTCTTGTTTTACACCCGTGCTTCTCAACTTTCCTAATGCTGCAGCCTTTAAATACAGTTCCTCATGTTGTGGTGACTGCCCTCCCCCTGCCACCAACCAAACATTTATTTTTGTTGCTACTTCATAACTGTAATCTTGCCACTGTTATGCATTGCATTGTAATCATCGTTGTTTTCTGATGGTTTTAGGCGATCCCTGTGAAAGGGTTGTTAGACCCCTAAAGAAGTCACAACCCATAGGTTGAGAACCTCTGCTTTAGACTATGGAGACCCAGCTAAGCCATGCCTCTGGGCTGCGTGTGAACCATCAACCTTCCCTCTGGGGACTTCTGGAGCTCCCGCCCACCTTGAGCTCCTGTCCACCCAGAAGCCTCCTCCCAGTGCTGTGGCAGAGGTGCCTCTTCTTAGGAGCTGGCCATTTTATTCTGAGGCTCAAGGCAAACACTGGGCTTCAAGGTCAAGAATGGATTAACCTGGAGCTAGAAAAATCCCAGAGCTGAGAGGCGTCTAAAACACCAGCCAGTCTGGGCCTGTCCTTTGTCACATGGGAAAATGGAGGCCAAGTGTAGGTAGAGACTTTTAGTGAAACTAATACAAGCCCTTAGCAGCAGAATGGAGAGCAGTGGGGGCAGGAATCTAACAGTCAAATGGCTAGGCCATTTCATCGGAAGGACAAGCATCTTGGGTGCATAGAGTTTGTTCTGATCCAGGTGGCTCAGTGCATTTGGGACTGGGAGGATGGCACACTTACTTTACAAGCAGGTTTGGCACCAAGAACCGGAGATGGCATAAGGCCTTCTCCAGGGCTGAAAAAGAGAAACTCCTGGTCCTTCCAACTGACTTTTCCGTTTCCCCAGGGATTCCACTTTCTGCCATCATTGCCACAGCCTGTCACTCTGCTCTGTTTGCAGAACACAGTGGTGAAGAGCTAACCTTTGGAAGGAGGTAGATCTGATCCCGATACCTTGACCTGTTCCTGCAGCCCAGGGCGGGATCTTCGACCTTTCTGAACCTTAGCTTCCTCACCAGGCTGGTAAGACATCCTAGCAGACTGGGCAGGAAATGTTTATACACAACGTCATGCTGGGCAGTGGTGGCTCACACATTTTTAATTCCAGCACTCGGGAGGCAGAGGCGGATAGATCTCTGAGTTCAAGGCCAGCCTGGTCTACAGAGTGATCTAGGACTGCGTGGAGAAACCCTGTTTAAAAAATAACAAACAAAGGAGCAAAATTTTCAAAGCATGACTGTGACTGTGAATGTTGAATGCCTGGTGTTATGTGTGTCAAATGGCAGACATTCTTCTAACGCCACTTGACACTCCAGTTAAGGAGGTAGTAACTCAGCGGTTAAGCACATGGTCATCAAGTGAGATAGCTGTGAGTTCAAGTCCAGATTCTGCCACATATTCCTGTGAACAACTGGATAACTTACTCACCAAAGCCTCAAGATGTTACCTGCAAATCGATGAGGAAAGCTGTACAAGTGAAATTGGAGCCCAGAGCTCCTCACCAGCTGTTGGATGTCTTGTCATCGTTTGTCACCAGTGTGAGGTTCCTAGGTAGAAGTTGCCAGAAGTTTATGGAAGTAGTAACGAAATCTTCACTATGTATGCGTAGGCTGCCCCCTGCAGGGAGTTTCTTACCTCAGTGCATTGGCTAGGGAACCCATTTGGCCAGGTTCCTCCTTCCCTGCAAGAACATCTGGGCTCCTGGATGGGAAGCCTGCTGAGGCAATAGCACTTGCTGCCGCAGAGGCTGACGAGAGGCAGCACTTTGTACAGACATTTAAGAAATCAAATGACATCCAGGCAGAAGTAGTGCAGGCCTTTAACTCCCGCATTCAGGTGGCAGAGCCAGGAGGATCTCTGCATTTGAGGCAGAGAGAGAGAGAGAGAGAGAGAGAGAGAGAGAGAGAGAGAGAGAAGAGAAGAGAAGAGAAGAGAAGAGAAGAGAAGAGAAGAGAAGAGAAGAGAAGAGAAGAGAAGAGAAGAGAAGAGAAGAGA
>NC_034604.1:55591319-55596293 GCF_900095145.1 Mus pahari
AGAAGAGAAGAGAAGAGAAGAGAAGAGAAGAGAAGAGAAGAGAAGAGAAGAGAAGAGAAGAGAAGAGAAGAGAAGAGAAGAGAAGTGAGTTAGTTCCAGGTCAGCCAGGGCTACACAGAGAAACTCAGTCTTGAAAACAAATCAAATGGCTATGTTGTTTCATCAGAAAGACAAGTGTCTTGGGTCTTGTGATGTTTGTTCTGATGCAGGTGGCCCAGAGGGAGGAAGGCACACTTATGTTACAGTCAGGTGTGGCACTGGGAACCAGAGATGGCATAAGGCTATGGAAGATCTTTCCCAGGGCTGAAAGACAAACTCCTAAACCTTTGTTTGCACTGGCCTTTCCATTTCCCCAGCGATTCACACATCCTGCCATGAGCTTTTCCAGGGACAGATACATGCCCCATTGGGTTGTGGTCGCCCCTCACATGGGCGGCTCATGGGACTACACTGGCAGCATCAATACAGTGTGTTTGTCCTAACTCCTTTGGCAGAACTCAAAGCAACTTAAACCCAAAGTCTGATGTCGGGAAAAGATTCCTTTAAAGAGAGCACAGATCTAGGTATGCAGAACGGAGCAGTCGCTGCTCTCTCCTCCCTCTTCTGGTTCTTCCGTGTGTCCCAGAGTCTCTACTTTCAGGCGATCTGTCTCTGTGGCAGATGAAGGAAGCTTCCCTGATAGCTGGAGAATCTACTCTAGCCCGTCTCCCTGCAGTTCCAGAAGTAGCCTAGAGAGGGCACTCATAGCCTGGGGAAACAATGATTTGAACCTGCCAGAGACACTAGCTATGAGAGTGATGTTTAGCTCCTTTCAACCAGGCAACCTAGTGACCTTTCATTGGTCACTAGGTTTAGATGACATGCGCACTTGTCCCTGCTGGCCTTTGATGACTCTTGCCCACGTCTCCCAGGTGTAGAGGGGTTGGTAAGAGGCTGTGCATTCTCACAGTCTGTGCGTTTTGCTCATTTAGAGCCCCACTCCGGGACCTCTAAAATTGGTTTGGAATTTGGAAATTCCAAATTTGGATTTGGAGGCAGCTCATCATGGTATATGTTAAGTGGCTATTTGTCATGGTGTAGTCAAAAATCTTAGTGTTGTGAAATAACACAGATCCTCATTCTACACAGGGTATAGAGTGGGTATAATTCTGCAATATCATTGCTATTAATTTAAAAAAAATTAGAAATCTTCTGTACAGAGGTATTTTGAACGTATGATGTCTCTGTACACCACTCGTGTGCCTGGTGCCCAGGGAGGCTAGAAGAAAGTGCTGGTTCTCCTGGGACTTGAATTATAGCTGCTTGTGAGCTACTGTGGTGTAGATGCTGGGAACTGAACCTGGGTCCTCTGCAGGAGCAGCAAGCGCTCTTAACTGTGGAGCCATCTCTCCAGCTCCCTATTGCTGTTACTTTTAGCAGTTCTTTGTTTTCCCATTAACCTTTACAGCTGTGTAGAGCAGCAGCACTTTCCAGCTCCTGTGAAACTCCTCAGAGGCCAGCTGCAGCCATCACCCCACCCCCCACCCCCCAGCCTGTGTGTGTACCTCGGCCCCTGCAGTCTGCCATGGGCAAGTGTCTCTGGTGCAGCTGCTCAGGCTCCCTGTCTCAATGAATCTGCTTAAGGCTGTTCATAGCTACAAAGTTACAAAGTGCAGCCATTGCTGTAGGTTTTTTTTTTAAACAACAACAACAACAACAACAACAACAACAACAACTAAAAGAGCGCTTCTGCTCTTATCTGTCTGGCCAGGTCATGCCAGGCCATGTAAGCACCCTCATAGGGCAGGTGGGAGGTCTCATCATTGGAGGCCCTAGGCATCATTGGCATGTGGCCTCCCATGGGTGGTCTCATCCCAGGAGCTGGTCCCACAGATATTATGGCATCCAGGAGGAGGGGGGCCCATCGTTGGCATCATGGGAGGGCCTCCCATGTGGGATGCAGGCATCCTGCCAGGCCGAAGGGGACCTGGGATATTCGGGGAAGGTGGGATCATGGCCCCTGAAGGTGGGGGAGCAGAGAACAGAGCTGGAGGGATCTTTCCTTGTTGAAATGCATCCATTGTTTTGTCAGTCAGGCTCTGGGCCTGCTCTTCCATCCATTTCTGGTAATAGTCTTTCACATTCGCTTTGTCTTTCCGACCACTGCAGTGTGTCTTCCTCAAGGACAGAGAACCATGGGTAAGATACGTATCACAGTAGTCACAAGAAACCTTAGGCATGTTGCTCCACAAGCCGCTGGTTACCCGGGTCCTGGCCACCAGGAACTCCATTGCCGTAGCTTTAATTATGTAGCTTTAATTATGTCAGTGGCTCTTAACATTATGTTCTGGTATTCACAGAGGTTACATGTATGGGAAAATACCTCTAAGAACCTCAGACAGTCTGACAGGTGAGGCTGAGCCTGTCCATAAAGGGCAGATGGCTTAGAGCAGAGGGTCTCACCTTTTCCGCTGTGCATCTCTTGGGAGAACTCATTAAAGCAGAGTTGCTGACGAGGGAGCCAGGGCAGGCCCTGTGACTCTGTATCTCTCATCAACATTCCTCATTGGAGATGACACTCTTTGTGGGGATAACTAGAGCGATTCTTTCTCACACTCACTGTCCATAAGCACTGAACAAGCCAGGATATCTGTACAAAGCACAGAGGAACAGGGGGGGCACCTGCTGGAACGTCTGCATGTCTCCATGGCTACTATGACCCCTGCCTACCTGGCTACCTCTAATTCACCTTTTTTCCTTACTGGTTCCACTCCACCCTCACTTCCAGGTCCTCAGTAAGACAAGCTCTTATCCACCCCATGCCTTTGCACGTGCTGTTTCCCTGGGCCTAGATTGTGCCTCCTTCTGCCCTCTAGCGGAGCAGTTTTCTCTCTGGCTGGGTATTCACAGGGAGCATCTTGTTTTCTGTCTCCGTAGGAGCTGTCTCCGTGTGCTCTCTCTGTTTATCTATTTAGACCGTGTTTCTTCTCCAGACCTGCACACGGGAGGCACATCTTCCATACGGTTTATCTGGCAGCAGATGCTCACGAAGTAAACGTGGGTTGGGTGCATCTGCAGGGAGGAGAATCAGAGGCACTCTCGCAGAGGCACTCTCGGCTTCCTTCTGCACGTTGGAGCCACTTGTCTGGGAAGAAAGAGGAGGCGGCAAAGTAGGGAAAGTATTCTCTATTTGTTTTTCCCTTCAAAAGGAAATTGGTTGTTTAAAAAATTGTGCTTGTGAGTGCGCGTAGGTCAGAGGACAACTTATGAAAGTCAGTTATGTCTTTCCCCCACACAGGTCCCAGGTACGGATCTCAGGTTGTCAGCACCTCACCTGCTGAGCTATCTCACTGGCCCTGACTTATCCTTGCTAAAGAATCATCGAATAAGAGGTCAGGAAAGGTGCTAGTTGTAATGTCTCATTTTCAAAATGACTTCTTCATTCATTCACATATGTGATTCTGGGTGAGTGCATGCACACGTGTGTGCACCTGTGTACGCATGTGGAAGCCAGAAGAGAATGTCAGGTGTCTATCACTCTCTGCCTGTTCTTTCAAGTCAGGGACTCTCTCACTCTCTCTGATTCAGAGCTTGTGTTTTCTCAGCGGGGCAGGAAGCCAGAAAGTCCCAGAGACACCCCCCCTCACTCTGACTCCTGTCCCTGTCCTTCCTGGATCTGGGGTTGCAGGGGTGCTTGGGGTGCTCAGCTTGTGACGCAGGGGCTAGGGATTGAATGTCAGTCCTCATGATTGCGAAGCAATTGCTCTTCTTGACCACTGAGCCATCTCCCAAACTCCCACATCTCATTTTCAGAGATGTCAAAATGTGATCACAGAGTGGGCAGCTTAAAAATAGATGGAGCGGTCGCCGAGTCTCCGTTTCTTACACAGAGTTGATGCGGAGCTAGTTTATGAAATACTTGGTTAAATGAAATCACCGCAGGCCATCTCAGGGACCTTGGCGGTGTGCACTGAGTATCTTTAATGACACAGCATGGTGAAGACTACAACATTCACCCATAGGTCATTAATATCCCATCTTTCACCTTCCTGCTCAATAAGAATGTGTACAGTCCCTGAGTAGGGCCCGAGGACATCCGGTGAGGGAGGCTGCGCTACTCTGATAGTATGAGTACCCATGTCTATTGGGATACCATGTGACACAAAATAGAGGACCCTAGCAAGCTAGTAGAACCTCAGAATGGCCTGAAACAGGGCAGTGGTGGCTTCCCCCATCTTTACGGAAGTCCCCTCGGGTGCTGGCAGCCTGGCACCTCTCCAGAGTGCCAGTAGGATGGTTAGCTACTCCAGAGCTCCTGTCTATAACCCATTGGTCCAAAGGCTGCATAAAAACGCTTGCTGCTGCTCACTACAGTAGATCTGCACCTCGATGCTCGTCTCCAGAGTCTGTTTCCCCAGTTTGTGACTTTGGCCAACCCCCAGTCGCCATCCCGGTTCCCACATTTTGGCCTGTTCCTCATTTGCGGTGGCTAAAAATGCCAGACCTAAATGTCCTTGTCTCCCCTGTGGTAAGCAGGAGGAAGTACTTTGTAGTTCCAACTGGCCTGAACAGAGGCAGGACTCCGGTCTCTGGGAAAGTTTTCCTTGTTAAACTAGAGGTGCGAAGGGACATATCCTTCCTGTCTTTTATATAAGGTTGTGTGAGGCTATGCCTGGGATCGCAGCGGCCTCTTGCAAATATGGGGACACACTGGCAGAGGATGAAAGCCAGCATATAAAGGATGATGGAGTTGAAGGGGCTCAAAGAACCTGACTCTGGATGGCATCGCTGAGCTATTGAGTTCAGAAACCTTATAACATGGACTCCTGGCTGCTCTTATTGCTTAAGCCACTTTTTTTTATTAGATATTTTCTTTTATTACATTTCAAATGCTATCCCAAAAGTTCCCTATACCCTCCCCCCCCGCCCCTGCTCCCCTACTCACCCACTCCCACTTCTTGGCCCTGGCATTCCCCTGTGCTGGGTCATATAAAG
>NC_034604.1:55597533-55615908 GCF_900095145.1 Mus pahari
GGTGTGGAGAGAGAGAGAGAGAGAGAGAGAGAGAGAGAGAGAGAGAGAGACTGCCTATCTTGATTTTTGAGACAGGATCTCTCACTAGGACTTGGGGCTTGCTAGGCTGCCCCCACCTTCCCATTACTGATATTGCAAGAAAGCACTGCCACTCCTGGATTTTGTTCTGTAAAGACTAGGGATTGAGTTAAGGCAGTGGTTCTCACCTATGGGTCGTGACCCCTTTGGGGGCAGGTCATCGAACGACCCTTTCACAGGGGTCACATATCAGATATCTTGCATATCAGATATTTAAATTTACACCATGATTTGTAATGTTAATAGACAGTAGCAAAATTACAGTCATGAAGTGGCAACGAAGATAACCTTCTGGTTGAGGAGCCACATGAGGAGCTGTATTAAAGGGTCGCAGCATGAGGAAGGCTGAGAGCCACTGAGCTAAGGTCTTTGTGCCTTAGCATCTTTAGTGAGCGAGCCGGACCCAGCCCTAGTCTTTAGTTCCTTTTGTGCATGGTCAGTCTGTTCCCATACCAGCTACTTCCCCACACACAAGAAATAAGAGGAGGACAAGGGTTTGGGTGGAAATGATGTGCTTTTATGGGAAATAAAAATATCCAACGACAATAACAAAAGCCCTTCAATCTCGCAAGTCGTTAACCAGTGACAATTAGGCAGTTTCAATGATCGAATCTGGCCGGGGGACATTTCTAATGGGTCGGGGAAAGTTGAAAGGCCGTTGGCCGAAAAGAGAAGTTGCAGGGAGGTGATATCTTAAATGAGAGTACGTTAAACGTCCCTTGCAGTCCCTCTGCCCCGTCACCCTTCCAATGTGCAGGTTCCTCTGATCCTTCCTGATTCTGCTCGCATGCAACCTCTTCCAGAAGCCTCCTTGGGTCTGCGCCAGCTGCACACGTCTTCAGCAACGTCACACACACTTTCTCAGGCCTCCGTCCGTCACTTTCTGCCTTGCATCCGTTACGTTAAGTCTGGCACATGTCTTACCAGGTCCCCTGTTACTAGGCATGCCCCGGAAGCTAGGGCCTTCTGTGAGTCATCCCGGTGCCCCTCCCCCTCCCCCACTCAGTGCTCGGCATTCATCAGGTGCCCAGGAACCGTGTGCTTTGCTGACGCCAGTTCTACACTCACCACGTCACATCACCAGCTTCTTGAGTGTCGTAACTGTCCTTTTAAAACTTCTCCATCTTTCCCCCTGGGACCCTCCAAGTACTGTGACACAGGCATCTCCAAGAGGGAACAGCTTCCACCGATCAATGACTCAGAATTAAAGTGGGGGTGTGAGAAGGCTCTGTTCTCACCTGTCCCAGAAAGCATGAGAGTCAGTCCCCGAGGCCACAGGGGCAGAACATGAGCAGTGTTGGTCAAGGCCTCATTCTGGGATCCTCTCAACAGCCACCCTTCTGAAAACTTTCCCTATGAGACCCAGCTAATGTCATAGCATCACCAGGGGATGATGGGTGGGGGGGTCTGATATGAATGTCTTGCCCTCTAGGGACCAGTGGCCTAGGCCGAGATTTTTTTCTTTGGGGTGTGGCCTATTCTCCCTGCACAGGGTGGTGAGTGTGTCTGGATGCTCGCTGGAGCTATGGTGGGAACATTAGCCCTGTGGTGTGTAGATCATCAGGCACATAGATTGTAATAAGGCTGAAGAGTACAGGCTGCAGTAATGGCCTCTCCTAGAAGGGGGGAAGGGTTGGGGAGCGCTGGGACCACGGAGGTGGGGAGAGGAGCCGGTTGCGGGTGGTGGAGGGAAGGGAAGTGCCTTTTTCCGTTTCCTACCATGAATTCTAGATTTGCACGAGGGGGTGCTTAGGACCAAGGGTGGAAGGAAGAAGGGTGCTAAGCTGAGGAGAGGCCAGGGCCCATCCATTCTGTACTGATGTAAGCATTGGGTTTGAGGACCTCACATCTAACCGCATCACCCCGTGGAGCGCTGAGCTCCTCCTATTTGGATGTGTGGAGAGAATTCTTTAAGAGGCCTCCAAGGTGCTCACTGATTTGGGTGGATCGCCACGGACCTTCCACCGGAAGGCCCATCCGTGACCACGGTGTGTGAAAACTTCGTGGCCGGCGTCAGCCCTGGAGACTGGGGGAAAGGTCCTGAAACAGGGAGTAGAGGCTCCTCCAGGCACCTTTGAAAAGGAGAGCCAGACTTTGGGGACTCAAGGTGGAACAGATGTTTCAGTATAAAAAGGATCCCCAGTAAAAGGATGGGGATCCCTTCAGATCCCTTCCCAGAACCCACCACACGTAGAAAAGTGAAGCAAGGAGCGTAAAAATACCTCGATGACGTGGGCTCGCCTGACAGGACAGAAAAGCAAGTCTCACGGCAGGCAGCGTGTTGTGTCCCATTATACAAGAGGATTATACTGCGTGTCAGGATAGAGATTTACATACATCTTTATATAAATGCATCTATATGTATAGAGCCTCTGCCTAGAACAGCCGGGCTTGCTTCTTCAGTTCATTCCTCTTCCAGAGGGCTAGCCTCTCGAACTCGGAGATGGTCATGCCGAAGACTTGGTAGAACTCCTCCTGGGACAGGTGGCGCTGAATGAAGGGGGAGGGAACACAGGCAGCATGAGGACGCGTAGTTTGGGGATGTGTGGTATGTACAGCAGGGGATGGAGGTGTGGATGCCGCCTCTCCGGGGTGGCACGCTTGCTGTAGAAGCTGCCCTTGTCTCCATCTCAGGAGGGTGTTGACTTTACTATTTGTGCACCCTGGTGGACCTCGCCTGTATGGATCTGTGCTCCAGTTATCTATACATGGTATATGTGTATATGTGTTTAATGCTACCCAACACCCCTTTGGGAGAGAAAGAGCTACACCTAAGGATTCAGGGTGTATTGTTTCATCTTAATAGTTTTACAAATGACCTAGCAGTCTGTGCAATGGAAGAGTGAAAGAAATCCCCACTGTTAGCTCTCTCCCCACTGGAGTATCCTTTCCTTTCCCTCTTGAATGGAAACAAATTTGTCATATGATCAGACGTTGTTCTGTGTTTCGCGGCAGGTTCCTCTCCCACCTTTTATTTTTCCTTCCTCTCTGTTCTCAGCAAGCTTGGAGGTTCATGTCAAAAGCCTTTAGACTTAGAAGTATATGACATTTAAAATACAGCAAAGTATTAGGGAATTGATAGATTTAGGTGAAGGGTAGGCAGGTGTTCGTTTTACCATTCACGCAGCATTTCTAGAGGTCTGAGAATATTTGAAAGTGCAATTTAAAATCAAGTTGAAAAAAAGAAGTAGATCCATTCAAAGTGCGGAGCCCCAGCATGGAGCTTCAGAGTGGCTATTCTAACTGCAAAGAAACTCTTTGAGATGTCTACACTTGGTCTGATCAGTTTTTGGGTGATTTTTTTAAATAATAAAGTTTATTTAAAAAGGAAATATATGGCCTAGCTTTTGGCTGCAAGCTTCCTGGACTCTCTGAGCATTTGATCTCTCTAATTGGGTATTGAAGGACACCGAGTGAGAATTATGCACACAGGCACACAACAATTAGCCAGATATGAGTCTCTGGCTTTGGGCAAATGAGCATCCTTCCAAGTCTCAGTTTACCCTCCATGAAAAAAAAGGACCACCCTAGTACCTACCTCATTGGCATGGCAAGAGTGAACTGGAGCACAGAGTGTATGGATGTGCCTGATTTGTGCACTTAGACCACTGTGTGAGTGTGCATGTTTGTGTGTGTGCGCGTGTCTGTGTGTGCGTGCACATGAGTGCACATGTGTGTGAGTGTGTGTGTGTGTCTGATGTCACTTCCTTCTCTCCTCTTCTGTACTCATGCAATCCCAGGCACACTCACCCCTTGACATCTGCTATCACGGGAGGGAGGCTCACCTCTGCAGTAAAGCCTCAGTATGGCTGTCCCCTCTGCCCAGAAAGTGCTCACAGGAGCCTCAGTATGGCTGTCCCCTCTGCCCAGAAAGTGCTCACAGGAACGTGGATAATGTGCTCAGATGTCACACAGTGAGCGATACCTACTCTCATCAGTTTATTTGCAAGCACATCTTGCACCTCCTAACTCCCAGTCCCAGACTCAGCCCTCCTTGGGCCGTTTACCCTCCCCTCTGTCACCTGCTAGCACAGTGTAGCATTTGTTCTTAATGTGTATCCTGTAGGATCGGTCTTCCCACATAAGTGTGCAAGCGCTAAGAGACCAGCGACTCCATTTTGTTCATAGACACAGGCAAACACACAGAGCAATATTTAGCACCTATAATGGATTTTTAAATTAAAAACTTCCTTTGCCTATTACTATTTTGTGTGCATGTGCATGGTGTGTGTTGCACATGTCACAGAGCGTGTGTAGAGGGCAGGACAACCTCGTGAACTCCATTCTCTTTCTCCTCCTTTACAAGGTTTCAGGTTACCTGGCTTGTGTGGCTGCCAGTTTTACCTGCTAAGCTATCTTGGCAGCCCTGTAATAGAATTGTGATAAATATTTGCTGGATAAATGAATGTACTCTGAACTTCTTGAGGACACATCGGGGTTGAGAGCTGGGGTAGAGGCTGGTCCAGTGTTTCTAATTCAGTGTTACATTTTAGACATTCCCTGGGTGATTTAACCTGGATTACACGGGCTGACCTGAGTTTCTCCCCAGGTTGATTTATCGGGTCTGAGCTCCTCCCAGGGTTGATTTCTCTGGCCTGGGGTGAGAACCATGTGTGATAAAGTTCTCTGAGCGGTTCTGATGCTTGGGAAACTTGAGCTCATGGGCCTGAACTTTGGGGACTGGAAATTGTATGCTGCTTTAAAGCTGGCTCTTTCGGAATGGCAGGGAGCTGTCCTCTTCAGCACCAGCAGACACCTGAAACTTCTTGTTAATAAGACAGGGGGGGGGGGGAAGTCACCCAAGGTTCTAGGGCTGCTAACTGAGCACCCTGGGGCTGGGGGCATTTACAGAGCTCCGTGTCCCACTTGCAACCCTCCCATCTGCCTCCACCCCTGGGTGAGTTTCTCAGCACCAGGGCAAGGCTGGTTCCCATACCCTTCCAGCATACAAGTCTACCACTGTGTTCTGACATCTCTCCTAAGCGGGACCTGCGAGACAGGTACAGGACAGAGAGTCTTTCCCATAGGAAGTTCAGGGTCAGGAAGAGGACATGCTATAAACAGGAGTGAGAGGGACTTGAACCTCTATTGAATGCAGGCAAGGGGAGGCTGGAGGACCAGGCATGTCACCTAGGGGAGGACTTGAGAAGGATTTGGATACTGTGATCTCTAGAGCAGGGCCCTAAGAAGCGAGACAGCCACAGGATGGGGAGGACATTTAAGGAGAGTTAAAGACATGAAGAACATGTCATGGGACAGGGCAACACATGTTCTGGATCAGAGGTAGCCTGGGGTGGGCACTCTATGCTAATTAAACTTACTACCCAGTGCTACGCCCAAGGCCCCTCTGCACTTTCATCTATACTGTTTCAGCTGCTCTTGGATGCTTCTCCCCATGCCCATCCAACCCCCACCTACCTCTTCCTGCAAGTCTGTGTCAATCAAGCAGGACTGAGTGACATTCTTTGAATAGCAGCATACTACCATCTAGCTAGTACTTAACCCCTAACTCTCTGCTGAACTCTGCTCATGTATATCCTTGACATATATCCTTATCTACTTCTCCTGGATGCCTGAGGGAAGCCCTGGTGGGATATACTCATCAAGAATCAGCTTTACTGGGTCATCATTTGGCTGAAGCGCCCACTCAGTAATGGCAGAAGCAGAATGGAGATTTGTAACTTGGGACTTATTTATGCGTTTGCCCTCTAAGCAGAGTCGTCTGCCTCATTTCGCATACCCATCCCATGACCCTGCTTTAGTACAGCCCTGAGTGTGAGGGAACAAACCTAGCTGCTGCTCTGCAGACAGAACATCAGCCCCAGGTGAGAGACACCGGCAGCTGTGCCCCGCAGACACCAACCAGGCTGAAGCGGGAACGGCTCAGAATAGCACAGCGGTCGGGCTGTGGAAGCTTAGCTCAAGTCTGCTTTTGCATCAAGCTTCATCGGGTACTTAATTTACTCATTCTGTCCTGAGCTGAGTCAAATCTGGGAATGATGGGATCTCTTCAACACAGAAGGTCTTCCTAAGGATTGTACCGTGTCAGGCATGTTCAATATGTGACCCGAAATGGCTATGAATGCAGTGGCTCATACCACCCAATACATGTGATTCATTCAGCCTAATACAAACTGTAAAGTTACTTAAAACATCAGGAGATTTTCTTGTGATTAAAAAAAAAAAAAGAGGTTCTTGTGTGTGAACTTTATAGACAACAAGGTTATGCTGCAAGGTCAGAAAGTTAGATATGTTTGTACATACTTCTAAGCGAGTCCGGTCCACATCCTTTGGCAGTCGGTTCCTTCCTCTCGTGGTCACCAGTAGCAGCTCATAAGGATAGATCTAAGGAGAAAGGGGGGCATATCTAGCTTGGTTGACAGGGGGTGAATTTGTCTTTTCCAGCTGCAGTTTGTGCCTGGGCTCCTCCTATCCACTAAGGCCAAATATTTAGTCAGGAGGAAGGGCTGGGTCTGCCCTCCTTGGGTTGGCCTGGTCCCAGAGTGCACTGCTATCGCTAAAGATAAACTTGGTGGTGGCATTTGACATTCATGTGGCCCCAAGGCCTTTGGAATGTAAGTGTCTAAGAGCTGGTGAGTGTGAAGCTGCCTAGTTGGCGCCTGTGGTATCCCAGAATCCTTAGGGACGGGAAAAGGGTTGGTTAGAGGAGACCTAGGGAGGACTCAGGGCCAAGGAGAGACCATGTTAGTCCTGAAAGGTCCAGCATCTATGCTTCGTCCCTGCACAGATGGTGCGGTCATCCTCTTGCTGCTCCCCAAGGTAGAGCTTCCCCGAATCCTGGTGACCCCCAGGGTCTATGTGTTCTTTACCTTGTACTCTGCAAAGAAAAAAGAGACATGCACCAATAGAACCCACCTCTGGGCTGTAGTCACTACGCTGGCCTCTGTCTCAGTGTCTCAGGGGGCTGTTTTCTACACAGCGACTAAGCTATGAGAATCCCTGTCTTCCTGAGTTCACTGTGGAGGGAGTTATGAGCATGAGGTGGGGGCTGGCTAGTGCTGAGATGGCCTTATGAGGACAGTAGGAAGCGACGACATACAATAGGAAGAAAAAGAATCTGAGACAGCGGACCCTGGGGAAAATGATCTCCAGCATCTAGGGGGTCCTTGGAGGCTGTGATATGATCCCCCAAGCCAGGGTCTGCTCCAAGCAGCCATTGGAACCTGGCATGAGATCTTTCCTGGCAGAGAGCATGGATATCATGGAGAATTTTCTGGGAATGATGTACAGTTGGCTCTGATTGTCTCCCTCTCCCATGTCTGACTGGAAGCTTTAGCTCTGCCGTGCGGGGCAATCAGCACTCTCTCTCAGAGCCTGGGTTGTACAGATGGCCTGGAAAACACCCAGGGTCCAGGATGAGGGAGGATGTGGGGAGGGTAGGAAAAGGAGAGGGTGGAAGTGGGAACTCGGGGTTTGGACAGATCCCATCCCCTACCCCCGCTACAGAACCGGTAGCAGCAGTTCCCAGGTCAAGCAACAGTTAGGAGCACTCCATCCGGAGTCTGTGGGAAGTCTCAGGGGGGTCTGACCCTGCAGCTCCAGCCAACAGTGCTCACCTCGCATGCCCCAGTTGACTGCGTTCATGCTGTCGTAGTGGAAGAGGTCTGCGCTGGGTGTCTGTAGGGAAATAGAGCCAGGCTGGCTTGAGAAGTTCATCTCTGCTTCCCAGAAGCACCTGCCTACCTCCAGTGTGTGGGACAGGGCCAAGGCGGGGACTCTTTCTGCAGCATCAGTATCAGCTTAGGGAAACGTAACTCTCTGTGTTCTCGCAATTGAGTCCCAGGACTCAGTAGACAACCAGCACAGATCCACTTATTCAGTGGAGCGACCCTTTGTACAAGATCTTCCCTGACAGAGTCCTAATGGCAACTTGGAGTCACCCCTTCCATAAACACTTAACCTTTAACCAGATCAACTTTTTTTCTTTTCTCATAACACTGTCTTCCAACTTCCTATGTATCTGGAGTTATTTCCCATTGTTAATATTAATACTTTGTTTTCTCCCACAGGAATCTACACTCTGGGGTTGGAGAGATGGCTCAGCCATTAAAGGCTGGGCTTACAACCAAAAAAGGTAAACTCTGAAGAGACAGAATATTAAAAGAAAAAGTGTGTATAAGTGTTTAGTCTGTGTGCGTGTGTGCGGGTGTCTCTGTGTGTGTATCTGTGTGTGTGTGTGTGTGTGTGTGTGTGTGTGTGCACCTTGTGGTTGTGCAGGCCAGAAGGGGTCCTTGGATCCCCTGCAACTGCAGTTATAGACAATTGTGAGCCACGATGCAGGCACTGGGAACCAAACGCAGGTTCTTTGCAAGAGCAGCCAGTGTTCTTAACCACTGAGCCATCTCTCCATGCCCTGGACAGGGATCTTTTGTTTCGGTCACTTACAGGTTCTAAGCATCAGAGCAGAACCTAGCAGTGAAAGGGGCTTTCCACAAACGCACTGAATGAATGAATGTGTGCTGGCATGCACTGAAGACAGGCTTCTCCCCAGGCCAGGGCCATGAATACCAAACATTCTCTCCAGTGGTGCCCTGCCTCCTTGTGTGTCCCATTCTAAGATGGTCTCCTAGTAGAGCTATGGCTTCCACTTTCGGCTCACCTGCAGGGCCTACTCTTCACAAGAGACGGAAGGATCCCACTAAAAATCCAAGCTGGGTTCACTGGGCACATCTACGGGCACCCTCTGAAGTTCCCTTCAGGCCGTGTGACTTGGAGCTGTGGCTCTCTTCTAGGACAGAGACTTAGGCACATGCTTCTCAGTAGGTCTTCAGATGCCGAGCCCTCCTACTACGCTCTGGCCTTTGTTTACATTTACCCCTGTATCACCATTTTCCCACTCCCTTGGCCATTTTTCCATCTTGGCACTTCTGGCCACCTGCCTGTTCCATTTTCTTACTTACCGTCCCTCTTCTAACGAGGACTGTGAATGTCACAGGAAAAGCGACTTCATTCACGGTAGGATCCTCAGAACCTGGAGCAGTGCCTGGCACTTAGTAGGTGCTTACAGTTCAATACTTGGCACACTGTCCCTGTCCCCATCTCTTGTTCAGGTTTATAGCAACATGTCCCCTCCCTTTCCAGCCACTGAACTAGCTCACTGATTACATGAGGGGTTTTATGAGCTTCTCAAGGGCGTGGGAAGTTTGAATCCCAGCTCAGCCGCTCACTGGGTGCGAGAACCTGGGCTTGCACCTTCCATCTTTTTGCCTTTATTGCTCCACCCACAAAATGGGTTTCATGTGAAGGTAGGTGGTGCTGGTAAAGCCAGCGATGACACAGAGTTCCTTCCTAGCCCCTCCCTGTGCTTCTTTCTTCTGGATGACCCAAAGGGGCGGGGGAAGTTATTAGCACTTCTATCAACACCAACTCCACTCTGAGGCCTGTCCTCAGTCCTACCCAGGTCATGACTCGGGTTAGAGAGTTAGCATCCGGGGGAGAGGCTCTCAGCACGGCCCCCTTACCCTGTGCAGCCCATTTCTCCTGTAGGCAGGCAGCGAGGCAGATTTGGAGATGAGGGGATCTGAAAAAGAGGCAGAACAGCTGTCAGGATCGATGAGCCAAGGTTACTCTCCCTGGGGTCATCTGGCCAACAGTACCCTCAACCTAGTGGGAAGCGGGGTGGGATCCAAGGAATACCAAGTTCTCCTTAAGTTTTCTAGACTGTTCTGGAGAACCCTGCTCCAGCAAGGCCCACAGAAGCACCTCCTTACACACCCTGGCACTGACTTACACACCCTGGCACTGACTTACACACCCTGGCACTGACTTACACACATCTATCCTCTTAGGGCAGACGCCTATGTTTTGGCCACAGGCCTTGGAACTGGAGTTAAGCTCAGAACCAGGCTCCCAGGTGGGTATACGAGACGTGTGCTCTTTCCTTCTCTCTGGGAGAACCCCAAGTGGAGACCCAAAGTCTGACAGAGGACAAACTGTCAGATGGGCCGGTTAACTTATGCTAGGACTCTGTCAGTCAAGCCATGGGGAGTTGGGACTGCCTGGGCTCTGTCCTTACAAGACACAGGGACTTGTGGTTGGGCAGGTAAAACATACCACTGTCAGCCAGGTAGTGTGAACGAGGGGCTGCAAGAGAGAGAATTCAGATCAGTGCTCATGGGCATACACTGGCATGGTGGAAACATTTCTCACATACAAAGAAACATGGCTTCATGCTCAAAGACTCTGGCTGATGCGACGATGGGGCCTCAATATGTGTCACTTCCAGTTAGTCAGTTTCTTACTGTTGAATCTAAATACCACCTTCCCTCTCCCTCCCTGTTCTTAGTACCTGGCAGGGAACACACACTCTGAGATATCTGTTGCATAGATGTAGCTGGGATATGTATGTATGTATGTAGGTATGTATGCATGCATGCATGACTTTATATATGTATTTATGTATTGTGCTGGTGATGGAGGACAGGGACCTCACACATGCTAAGCACATCCCTTTCCACTAAGTTACATCCCTAGTCAACCGGTGTATTTGGCACAGTCTTGGTGCCCAGAAGAGACCTAGAGGCAGAGATGGAAAACAGCGCCCCAAGTGGTTAGACAGGGAAACAGTCTCATCAGTTCATCCAGTCTCTCTGTCCTTTGTATATTCTAAGGTCAGTCAAGTTGCTTAATCATCCTTCAGTTTTATCGTTTGTGGAACAGGAGTGGTAGTGTCTCTGTTGTAGGGATATTGTGAAGAATACACATGTGCTGGCTAGTTTTATGTCAGTGTGACAGCTGCTAGAGTCATCTGAGAGGAGGGAGCCTCAGTTGAGAAAATGCCTCTGTAAGAACGGGCCATGGGCAAGCCTATCGGGCCGTGCTCCTCGGGTTGCACATCAGATATCCTGCATATCAGATATTTACACCACGATCCATAACAGCTGCAAAGTTACACTTACGAAGTAGCAACAAAAATAATTTTCTGGTTGGGGTCACCACCACATGAGGGACTGTATTAAAGGGTCGAAGCATTAGGAAGACTGAGAGCCACTGCTGTAAGGCATTTTCTTATTAGTGATTGAGAGGGGAGGGTCCAGCTGACTGTGAGTGGTGCCATCCCTGGGTTGGTGGTCCTGGGTCTATAAAAAAGCCATGGGGAGCAAGCCACGAAGCAACACCTCTCCATGGCCTCTGCATCAGCTCTTGTATCCAAGTTCCTGCCCTGCTTGAGTGCCTGTCCCGATTTCCTTCAGTGATGGACTATGGTGTGGACGTGTGAGCCAAATGAACCCTCTCCTCCCCAACTTGATTTTGGTCATGGTGTTTCATCACAGCAATAGGAACCATCACTAAGATGGCATGCCACAATACAGTAAGATACTTAGCACAGTGGTGGGAGAGATGGCTCGGTGGTTAAGAGCCTCTACTGCTATTGTAGAGGACCCAAGTTCAGTTCCCAGTACCCACATTGGGATCCTCACAAATAATTCCAGATCCGAGAGCTCCAATGCTTCTGCTTTTCATGAGCACCTGCCCTTGTGTGTGCGTGCATGTGTGTGCATGTGTGTGTGTGTGTGTGTGTGTGTTTGTGTGTGTGTTTATGTGTGAGCATGCTAAATCATAAAGAAAGATATTTAGCACATTCCCTAACCCATACATAACACTGGCCTTATCACCACCCCTCTCCATCTTTAGTCTCACCAAAATCAGGGTTAGCAAGGGGAAGAGGGGCAAGTTCATGGCCCTAGGTTCCCTCCAACTTAGGTCTGACCTAGCTTAGCCACTTACTGGCTTTCTGACCATGGGTAAGTGGCCTCATGTAACTTCTCTCATCTGTGAAATGAGAGATGGTAACTTTTCTACACTATGTAGATTGTAAGGACCAATAGTGATGCCTGCGAAGACCTGGACTACAGAGCTATAACCAACAATGCCTTCTCTCTCCCAGAAAGCAGTGTCGGGAGATACAGCTTCCTAGCAGGGCTGAGCTCCATAGGGAGGAGAGAAGAAGGAGACAGACAGAGCAGGTGTGCCTCTCCAGTAAGGAGCTCTGTGAGAGTTTTAAGTTGGGATGATTGAAACAAAGTTGCTACTTGCTTACTTCTACATGATGGGAGGCTCAGCACCTCAGAAAAGGGGCTCTGTATTTTTAAGCCATTCGGCTGGCAGTATTTTATACATAATGAACTCAATCAGAAGCCATGGCTCCAGACTTCTCCCAAGAGGCGGTTCGACTACTTAGTAGAACATGGTTTCATTTGGTGCCCCAGTCTGTGGTCCATACCCAGGAGAGGCCCAGAAGGATGACCAGAGAGTCAGGGAAGTGAGAGGGCCTGGGGCTACCTTCAGGGACAGCCTCTTCTGATCCCTCCATCAGCTCAAAAGATTGAATCTGGGTGCCAGCTGCGTCCCAACATAGTTCTAGCGAGAGGCCCAATAGTGAGATCTATTTCTATAAGAATTCAGTGATCTTGGGCTCCTGTGCCTTACAGGGGGGTGGGGCGCTGGCACAGAGCCAGCAGCCGAGAGAGCCAGAACAGAGAGCCGTGCTTACAGCCATTGAAGGACATCTCATAGCCAGTGGTGTGCAGGGCCTCCCGACTGCTGGTGGAGCTCCGCGGAGGGGTCCAAGGATCCGCATAGGAGCTTGACCGTGCCTTCATCTCTTCCTTCAGGATCAGCCGGCCAATCCCACTCTGGAGCTGGGGGGGGGGACGCGGGGGGTGAGGGGCGTGAAGTCAGGAGGAGGCAGTAGGGGCAGGATCAGGCATGCCTGCGTCTCTGGACCTGACAGGAGCCTCTGCTGACCCTTCCCAAACTCCCCCTCCTTGCAATGGTCATGACTTCCTCTGTGAGTCCATCTCTGTTTCCCAAGTACTCCTGAGGGCTGGGTGAGGCTCCGGTGGTGGGTCCTCCAAAAGGTCTAACTAGTGATAGGATCGTACTGTCCTGCCTACAGTCACTGGTTCAATGATGGGCACCCATCTCCCTATTTTCCTTGAAATGAAAAAGTCATACAATCCAAAACTGAGTGACCGAAGCTCAGTCATTGCTCAGTGGCTGCAGGGCATTTGTTTTAGGAACTTTTCTCAACTCCAGGGCTGTTAAGATCCTCAGACGCGTAGGCTGTCTCTTATAGACAGCGGTGGTGTGGTATCTGCATATAACCTAAGCATCTCTTTCTGCATGAGAGCTTGGGTCACCCCTCATGAACTTACTAGCACAAGGGAGACATCACGGGACAGTTCCTGTCTTGTCTGAGGAGTGAGGATAAGAAAAGCAGCACAGACATAAATTTTAACAACACACTTTTCAGACTAAAGCTGTTTGAACCCAGTGTGAATGATATCAATGATACTTAGCAGAATTATAATGATGTGTAAAATCCACCTCCGTATCGTTCAAACAAACATATGTGAGCTTTTAGACCTTATTTCTCTTATTTTGTTTTCCAGGCTCACTCACAGAGAGGGGTTTATCAGCACTTCATTTGTATATGTGTATACATGTTCCCCTACGTGTGCACACGAATGCTTGTGTATGTGCGTGCACACATGCATGTGTAGCGGTCAGAAGTCAACACTGGGTTTCTTCCTGTGATGATTTGTATATGCTTGACCCAGGGAGTGGCACTATTTGGAGGTGTGGCCTTGTTGGAGTAGGTGTATCACTGTGGGCGTGGGCTCTTAGACCCTATTCTTAGCTGCTTGGAAGCCAGGATTCTGCTAGCAGCCTTCAGATGAAGATGTAGAACTCTCAGCTCCTCCTGCACCATGCCTGCCTGGATGCTGCCATGCTCCTACCTTGATGATAATGGACTGAACCTCTGAACCTGTAAGCCAGCCCCAATTAAATGTTGTACTTGGTCAAGAGTTGCCTAGGCCATGGTGTCTGTTCACAGCAGTAAAACCCTAAGACGCTTCCTCAGTCACTTTCTATCTTATTTACTTTGATTTCTCGAGACAGGGTCTTTCACTGAAATTTACTGTTTCATCTCAACTGGATGGCCAGAGAACTCCAGGAACCCACCTATTTCTGTCCCCTCTGTCACCAGCACTGGGGTTATAAATGTGCACTGCTATGCATAGCTTTCACGTGGGTGCTGGGGATCTGAACTCAGGTCCTCATGATAAACTTTGCCAGATGAGAACTTTTGTTCATCCCCCCCTTTCCTTTTAATGGCTAATTAATAGAAGACTGTATGGCTACACCACACAGTGTGCATCTGTTTGGGAACTGGTAGATATTTGGGTTTCCTGCCTTGAGCTATTGTGATAAGCACTAATATGAACATATATTTGCTTGGATGCTTATTTTCATACCTACAGTCTATCTATCTATCTATCTATCTATCTATCTATCTATCTATCTATCTATCTATCTATCATCTATTGAGAGAGGGCTGCTACATGGGTTCTACAGTGATTTTATGTTTAACTCTTTGAGGAACTGTTAATCTGTTTTCTGCAGTGGTTAGGCCACTTTGCATTCCCACTAGCCATGAAGGGTACTGGCATCTGCTTCCCACACATGCAAACAACTATTCTGAACATGAAGCCAATGCAGAGGCAACCGCCACAAATCAAGAGAGCGTTTTGATCTTTCTAAGAGTACTTTCTTTGTGAGCAGCTGGAGTGTAGTCATAACGGAAGCCAATCTTGCCACCAGACTCTTCAGTTAGGTACAACTCACTGTGCATTTCGTCTAGGGTGAGTTTGAATTTGGTTTCTGTCCCTTGCAAGTGAAAATAAGAACCCAAGTGTTTTCTTCCATGATGTAGTTGGCTCACCTTATGCATACTGCGGTCAAAATCCTCCTCCTCGCCTCCAGATGAGAACCTCCTGGCTCGGGGCACTGTCAAAGGACAGGGGAGATTAACTGCAGCCAGCATGTGCTTTCTGTGCAGCCCTCTGGCTCCCTCCCTCCATCCCCCAGTTTCTGGTGGGGCTCCCCACTGCTGCTCTTGCAGCTGATGATCCCTGTCTATTTTGCCTAGGGTTGCTTCTGTGTCACACTCTTTCTCTGAATGGAGGCTTCTTAGAAGGCAATGAAGTCACCCCTTCAATGAGGTTCTGTAAAGCTTTGTTTGAAAAGGAGATTCAATTAGGAAAGTCCAATGTTGAGTCAAAGTAGACCTTGGTGGAAATTCCTCTGCACAACGCAAAGGAACAGCTTGGGTGGTGTGGTAGGGTATCATGGTATCTAGAGGATTTATACCTTCCATCTTTAGACCCTAGGTCTCCTTCCCAAGAGCAGGAACCTGGCATTTTGCTCCCCACTATAGCCCTAGGATCTGGGGCTGGCATCTAACACCTGCTATGGAAGCAGCAGGGATCTCAGTGACAGCCCCTCCCAGCATTCTTTGTGAAATGATTGCGTGAAGGAGTGGGTGACAGACGGTAGGGCTCTGCCCTTTGGCCCTGTGGCAATACTACCTTTGGGGGACCCATGGTAGGTCCAATACTCGGACTCTGAAGCATAGTAGGGGTCTGGTGAGTAGGCTGGGCTATACTTGGAGGCCTGGCTGATGTCTTCACTTGTTTTGCTCTTGGTTGCTGTGGACAGATCACCTGCGAAGGATCCAAGGACAGCACTTTAAGAAGACAAAGTGTCTTAGCTCCGAACATGCTGAACATGCACTGACTGTCCCTGTCATGCCCTGGTTCCGGGAGGCAAGGCTACTTAAGGTTAGGGGTCTCTGGTGGGAAAGCTGGGGGAGTGAAACAGGAGCTGGAGAAGCCCTGGGTGATGACTCCCCCTCCCCCCATTTTACACTTGAGGGAAGAGAAGGGAAAGAGCTTGATGAAGACCACCCAGCTGGTTTGTTAATAGGACTAACTTGACTTGGGCTTCTTCCAGAACATTCCATGGAATGTAGTGGTATACGAGAAAACCGTATCCTTAAAAACCAAAACAACAAAACCAAACGAAACCCTGAAGTTTCTGGGTGAATCTATCCCTTTCCTTCCTGACATCTTTGAAGCCTCCTTTGTCATGGCTTTGAACCACATTGAGGAAGGAATTGCCGGACGGGGAAGGTGCTTGCTGAGTTAGGTGGGCTGTCTCCACGTCCTCCTTGGGGAGGCTGGGTGTCTTGAAGGAAGGGGCCCCGAACAGGAGTGTGGAAGGCAGAGCCCTGGTTCCAGCTCTGCTGCTTGATTTGAGCTCAACCCTGAGCATATCCTGGCCTTCCCTGCCTCAGTTTCCTCACGGTTAAGTATTAGGATTGTGTGTTATCTTGGGTTCTACCTGACTTCCTACAACAGGGGTGACCAAAATACTTACTGCTGTGGACACGCATTTATAGGACAGCAACTTTACAGGGGGCACAGACTGGTGACTGGCTGACAGGGCAGAGAGCAGGGCAGGAGAAGTTGGTATGGCTTGTCAATCCCTCTGAGGGAGAGCTACAGGGAGGCTGTTAGGGACAAGGTCTGTTCCAAGGACCGGAGCAGCTTGTCCTGGCATGGGAGTGGGAGGGGCTTTGGTTCAGCCCAGGACTGTCCATCACTCCCTTGCTCCCTTGACCTGAGTCCTGGATGATTTCTCTTGGTTGATGGCATTTTGCCTTTTCCTATGAACTGGACTGCACTCTGGACTCCCCCTGAGCCTGCTTTGGTGCTATCTCCTGGAACCCTCTTGGAAAACCTGCCAAGTCCTAAGAAACGTGGGTTGCACGGAGCCTTTTCTGTATGTAAAGGCAAAACTGTCTTTGGGAGGGGCAGCAAGTTTTTTTTTTTTTTCCTGTTTACAAATACAACAGGCTTACAGCTCACTGTGGGGCCCCTGCTCCACCAGCTCTGAAAACTGAAGTCATCTGTTTAAATGCAGGATCTTAGCTGGGCAAGGTGGTGCAGATCTGTAATCCCACCAGTCAAGAGGTTTGTGGAGAACAACCAGGAGTTCAAGGTCAGCCTGGGACTGTACAGTGAGTTTAAGGCAAGCCCCACCACTCCTCTGTGTGTGTGTGTGTGTGTGTGTGTGTGTGTGTGTCTTCAAAACAGGGTTTCTCTGTGTAGCCTTGGCTACCCTGGAACTTGTTCTGTAGACCAGGCTGGTCTTGAACACACAGAGATCTGCTTGACTCTCTAAGCAACAGCTGTCCCACCTGCAACCCTGAAAAAATATTCCAGTCTTCAGTGCCCAGAGCCAGTACTAATACTCATCCCGCCTGTTCCACCATCTGACTAGCTGGGTCCACAGTACGGGTTACTTCCATTTCCAAGCTCCAATCCAAGCCTGTACTTTCCTCCGCTATTTAACCAGAACAGTGAGCTATCGAAGGCAGCAGCAGTAGCAGCTGCCGGCTGCCTCATCAAAGGGAAAGGTATGCTTATTTGCCTGAGGCCTAAGGAACACTTTGTCGCTTTGTCGTAAGGAACAGGAGGTCCCAGCATGGATGACGTTGGTACTGGAGGGTAGGTAGAAATCATGGCTAAAGCAGCCAAGAGAAGATTTCTAGGCTGTAAACTTAGCGTTTCTAATTTTAAGGGGTCTGGGTCATGGAGGAAGCTGGTGAATCTGCCCCTTTAAAATTAGTTTCTAAGGGACAGACATTCCGCAGACCATTCTTTAAAAAGAAAAAAAAAAATCAAATAAATGAATTCACAAGGGGCCAGGGAAGGAGGGTGCTTATGTAGCATGCACAAGGCCCCCAGGTTTGCGCCTCAGCACCAGGGAGACAAAATGCGAAAGGAGAAAATGGTTTCCTGCTCTGTTCTCATCTATGAGCTTCCATCTGCACTCAGAAAAGCAGGAGGAAAAACCTTAAAGCAGAGGCCTCAGCCTCAGTACGGAGACCTATGCAGCTCACACAATCCTAGCGAGCAGTTTGAATAACCCACATTCTGAGTGCAGATCTCATAGGGGTTCGGGCATTTTCCAGGGTGGCTCTGATCATGGTATTTAGAGCAGCAAAGAGCAGCCAAGGTTGGGGAGGTGGTAAGAAAGGATTTGGGGGGACATGTATAATTTTTTTTCCTCTTTTGAAATGACATTGACACCCAAAGTCACCCTGAGTGACTGGGGGGAGGGGTGGCAGAAGGACGATGGCGTGGCCTTGCATCCTTGCATCGTCTCGTTCCTGGGAACCATCTGCCTTGTTGGTTATCACCCCTCCCCTGCCCCCTTCGTTTGGCCAAGCTCTCTCTGCCTCTGACCATACCATGCCGTTTGTAGATCGGGGGTTTTCGGTAGATGTTACTCTCTCCAGCTGCCAGAGACCAGGAAGGGACAGTGGGGAGGAGGGAGGGAGGGAGGGAGGGAGGGAGAGAGAGAGAGAGAGAGAGAGAGAGAGAGAGAGCAGCATTTGGTCAGTTGATCTGAGAAGAGAGAGGC